>NW_026971901.1:0-21170 GCF_026151205.1 Bolinopsis microptera | reverse complement strand
AATGTTTTGTGGGGCTCTGTTATGTTCAGGACCGAAGACCAGGCCTGTTTTCTGATGTGATCTTCAGAGAAACGTGGGGATCTCTCTGGAATTTTAGTTCCAGATACTCGGTTTACTTGGTGGCAGTTTTGAGTATCACCCGGTCCGTCAGCATCATCTTCCCCTTCACTGCCATAAACGTGAGGGCTGTCCAGGCTAGTATAGTAGCGTATGCGGCGTGGTTGTTCTGCTCCACACCTGCATTTCACGGCATCACCCACTACTACAAGCCAGAGTTGTGTGCGCTGGGACTCAACAAGTCTGAGTTCGTCCTGAGTGGGTCTCGTGGTGTTAAATACTACATGATCGTTATGTCCATCCCGGTGTTGCTGCTCCTTCCTGTTCTTCTCACCACCATCTCAGCTCTTGCCAGCCTTCATAAAATCATCATCCACAGCAGAGGGGGTAAACCAACTGAACTAAGCTATTTAGCCACGAGAATTGCAGCAAAAGAGCCTGTAATAGTAGGGGGAAAGAAACGGTTGAACGTCGTTTCTCCCTTTCTCCCCCGAAATGAAAGCAACAACAGAAAAGACAATTCGTTGGAGTTCGGGGTAACAATTGTGTTAATCACAGTGGTCTGCATTGTTCTCAACCTCCCTTACAGTACCATATACCTCTACCTACAGACCCGGTCAAGTCACCTATCAGTTCCCGTTAATGACGTCATCAAAAGCCCCTACATAAACTCCTACGTGATCGCTGTAACTAACATTCTCAGTATCTGCCTGAACGCTGCACTGAACCCACTACTTTACTACCTTAGAATGAAACATTTTAGAGAGCACGTACATTCCCTGCTTCTCCGTCCGAAGAAGAGTACCCCCTGGATACGGGGGAAGGGGGCGCTTGTAACGGTGGGGCAGGCTGCACAAGCTCAGGTTGTTATCTTTAACAGGTCGAGTTGTAACAGAGACTTACTTTCCTGTAATCTACCGGACGGGTTGTCTCCTTTAGTTCTGATGGAAGACATGAAAACGTATGACGAGGTTGATGAGTTGAGGGTAGGCGCAGGGGAGTATCCCGAGTCCATTGTTGCAGAGTCCATCGTTGCAGAAACAATATTCTCTGATTCAATCATTGCAGATTCCATCATTGCAGATTTCATCTTTGAAGAAACAACATTTTCAGATTCCCCTATTGCAGATTTCATCATTTCAGAAACAACATTTGCAGATTCCATCATTGCAGATTCCCCTATACCAGATTCCATAAATGTAGATTCCGCCATTTCAAATACCATCATTACCGATTCTATCAATACAATTACAAAATGGCATGAACCGAATCCCGAAATAATCCGAATCCAAGAGATACAGTTTCATGAATCTTTGATTTGACTGACGATCACAAATTAGTAAGATTTTGTCCACATGTTTGCACGTTTGGACCTTCATCTTGTCACACATGGATTATGGTGCAGCACTGATATGACTGTAGTATACTTCAAAAAAATTACATTGTAGCAGTCTATCTCTACTATAATTCAGAGAATTGTTTTTGTAGAATGTTTGTACGACCGCCCACGTGCAAATTAGATGAAAAATAGGAATTTAGGTAACAACCAAAAGGTTCCATAGCAACGGTGTTTTAATGCACACATGCACGTGCAAAGATTGTTTTAACGTCATTTTGATCGGTTTTGTGGTAATTAAGTTGTGTTTAAAGTGTTTATATTTAAATCGGCTGTATCTTCGGTTGAGATGGATATTTTTTGATGCGATCAAAACTTTATTTCAAAGAATACTACTAAGTACTAGCTTCGTCCCTGTTACCACGGGCTTTCTAGTATCTTTATAGTTTTATAACAAGGTCTGTTCAATAATTTTGTTTCGGTAAAGATAATATATCGTCTAATTTGTTTGACGCTAAAATTTACGAAAATTGAAATCCTGTAAAAATTATTGCCGATACTAACTATATATCGTCTAAATTGTTTGACGCAAAAAGTTACGAAAATTGAAATCCCGTCGAAATTATTGTCGATTGCTTTTTCCCAGGAAAAAAAGCTTTTCAGGAAAATTATAAACCGGCAGTTTTAAATTTTAACACCTTAAAAATTTAAAAAGCGGGGAAAATTTAAAAAAAAGTTTTTAAAATGACGTTTTTTTTCTACCCAAAATTCGGTGGGTTTTGGCATTAAAATAAAAGGGCCCCCGGTATAAAAATCAGGTTTTGGGGTTTAAATAATTTTATTATATAGAAAAAATTTTTAATGCAAAACCCATTTTTTGAAAATTTTGGGTTTTTCATACCCTATTTAAACGTATTTTGGGGAGCCCCGAAAAAAAATGGATTAATTTTTTTTTTGTGTATTTTAAATAAAACTGAGCTTTTTCTGGAATGGAAAGGGTTAAAATCAAAAAAAATATGGGGTACAATGAAAACTTTGCGCTTTCTGAGAATCTTTATGAAATCGTCAATTCTAAATCGGGACACACAAGTAACGTGTAAAATAAATCCTATTTTTGGGGGAAATTTTTTTAAAGTAATCTAACTTCAGGATCGACGAAAGTCAGCATTGGGGGGAAAAATGGGTTTTTCCCCCCCCCCGTGGAAGAGTTTTTGGGGGGTTTTCCCCCCCCCCTACAAAAGGGTCCTCCCTGTTTTCAAGAGGGGCCGTGGAAGTTTTTCTAACGATAGTTCAAAATCTCTTTTTTTTTGGTGGGTATGATGGAGAGGTTTTTTTTTTTCCCCCCGGTCCCTTAAGATTTCCCCTTTTCCCAAATTCGATAAACCCAAAAAGGGCATGAGTTTGGGTAGCGCTAATGTTATCGTTTAAGGGGGTTTCAATAAAAAAATTTTTTTCCCTTTTGGGCGTTTTAAGTCAAAAATCATCTCCCAAACATTTCCCCCCCCCCAGGGGACCCCAAAAAAAATTTTCGCAAATTTTCCCGGGTAGTTTCAAGTCCCCCGAGTAGGGGTGGTCGTTTTCCGCTCAGGGGTTTCCCCCCGGGGCCCGGTCACCTTGGAATAAAAAATCAAAGGAAGGGGAAAACAGGGGATGTTGTCGATCAGGGGAATTAAAAATTTTATTATTAATTAAATCAAAAATTAAAGGGTTTTTTTTTAAGTAAAATTTAAATAGTGCTGGTTAGTAAGTAAAAATTTTATTTTTTTTTATCTACAATTTTATTTCTATTAGATTGGGGTGAAAAAACTGTTTCCCAAATTTCTCGTTCAAAAATTTCTGAGATTATTTTTTTAAACAACAAAAATATTTGTGGGGCTGTTTTGAAAAAACGGTTTTCTCATCACAAAATTCATTTCTACTGTAGACTGTAGAAATATTTAAACAATCAAAATAATTTAATTTTTAAATTTCCCGGGGCAGTATAAACCAAAATTGAGAAAGGTAAAAATTTTGTTGCTTTTTTTAAAAAATTGCTTATTTTACCTGAATCCCCCAAAAAAAGTTTTCATTTTTTTTTCGGGTACCCTTAAAAAACTTGAGAATTTCTTTTTGGGGTTTTTTTCTTGCCCCCCTTTTTTTTTTTCTGCCCCCATTTTAAAATTTCAAAGGGGCTCAAAAAAAAAAATGAACCTTTTCAATTTTCTAAAGTGAGGCCCCCGGATCTTTTAAACACAATAAGCTCCCCGTTATTCATTACAAATTTGCTAATAATGCTTGGATAAAAATTGTCCTTTTTTTTAAAATTGCCAAATTCCCTTATTTTGAATTGGGGTTTCATTAAAACTTTAAGGTTGTTTTTGCTGAAACGTCATATCTGGGTTAATTTATTGGTTCGGGTTTTTGAAAAACTCGTTTTGAATTGTTCGGAACCGGACTATCCCCGGTTTTTGATGGATAAACCAATTTTGGGTCCAAGTTGGGACGCAACTGTGAATAATTACTTTAACACCCTTTAGATAGTAAAGTTATTTAAAATTTAAAGGGGGGGGGGGACTAAAATGAAAAATTTTCACGTATTGCATTTTAAACCCAAATTTTGTAAATTGGGTATATTTTATCCTTTTCCGGGGCCCAATTTTTAAACCGAATTTCTTTAAAATAAAAACCGAAAAAAATAATCTAAATTTTTTTGATCGTGGTTAAAATTTATAAAAATCATCTACCAATAAACCACCCAAAGCATAAATTTTGTTTCCCAAAGCTTTTTTTGATGAATTGATATTTTAAAAAAAATTAAAAAATGCAAAAAAATCCCTTTTTTTTCGAAACCCGGGGGGGGCCCCACCCTTTTCGTAAATTCAAAACTCTTCCCAAAAAAAACAACTAATTTTTTTTCCTTTTAAAATTTATTTCAACTTTTAAATTTTAAAAATTTTTTTTTTTCCCTTAAATAATTAAAAATTGTAATGATATTTTTACAGATCAGTATACGATAACTCAGGGAAAAATTTTCTTTGATGTTTTTCAAAGGAAAGCTTTTTTACACAAAAGTTCGGGGGGTAACTTTTAAAACCCTTTTTAAAAAAACCCGGGTAAAAGTTTATTACTTTTAAAGTTTTAAATTATAAAAAGGAACCGGGTTATATTTAAACTTTAAATTTTTTAATTAAAAAAAAGGGACCTTTAATTACTTTTCAAAAGTTTAAACTGTTTTTTTTTCGCTTAAAAAAAAGGATCGTAAAATATTAAAAATTTTTTAAAAAAATTTAAAAATAAAAAAATCGTAAAGTTATTTTTTTCAAAAATAAAAAAGGCACAGAATTTTTTAAAACGGGGCCCCCCCTTGCTTTTTTGGGGGAAAAGATTGAAAATCCTAAAAAAAAAAATTAGGCCCCCCCAACCGGTTAAAAATTGGTTTTTTATGGGGCCCACACAAATTTTTTTAAAAAAATTGGGAAAAAAAATTTGCGGTTCTTCCATTTTCGACCAACTTTTAAAACGGGGGGGGTTTTGTTGTTGGGGGGGAATATTATAAAAAATCAAAAAAAAAGGGGCCGAATGAGGGGGGGAAAATTTTTTCCCCAAAATTTTTAAAAAACCTTTGGGGGGGGGGGGGGGGGACGGGGGGGGCCCAAAACCCCCAACCCTTTAAAAAACCCGGGGGGGGTTTAATTTTTTATTTTTCCCCAAAAACCCGGTTTGGGAATATTTTAAAAATTAAAGCCCTAAAAAGTTTAGGGGTTTTTTTTGGCTAAAAAAATTTTTAATTTCTAAAAATGAAACAAACAATAAAAAAAAGGGTTTGGGGATTGTTAACTTTTGAAAATTTGGGGAAAATTTTAAAAATTTTTTTAAATCTTAAAATTTTGGGGGCGTTTTTTAAAGGGGGGGCCCCGGGGGGCGGGAAAAAAAAGGGCTCGTAGGGTTTTGCTTTTTTCTATAAAAAACATTTTTTAAAAAAGGGGGGAAAAAAAAAACCCCCAAACCCTTGGGGGCCTTTATAAAAAAAACTTTTCAACTTTTTGGAAATTTTCTAAAAAAATTTAAATTTAATTAAAAAAATTTAAAAGAAAAATTTAATTGGGTTTAAATTCGTTTCCCCCCCGAATTTTGTTTGAATTGAATTTAAAAATAATTTTTTTTTGGGTTGGGGATTTGCTTTTTTTTTGTTTTACCTGTTAAAATTTTTGTGGATTTTTTTTTTGCTTTTTGGGTTTTTTTTTTCCCCCCAAAAAAAAAAACCTCCTTTTTTATCGCAAAAGACAATAAAATCTAAAAAAAAATTATTTTTGGTTATAAAAATTTAAAACCCTTGGGTTTTTTGGTGAAAAAAGGTTTTTTGTGTAAAAGTTTTTTTTTTTGGGGGGCCTTTTTCATTATTGGGGCATTTTGGAATTTAATTGGGGGTGAGATTCTTGATTTTTAGGGGGAAAAAAAAACGGGGGGAAATAATCCGGAGGGGTTTAAAAATTTTTAACCAAAAAAAAGGGGTTTGGGGGGAAAAAGGGCTTTTCTTTAAAAAGGGGGGGGCCCCGGGGGACAAAAAAAAAAAAATTAAATTTTTATTTAAAAGGGGTTCAAAAACAAGGTTTTTTTGGGAATTTTTTTTCCCCATTCAAATTTTTGTTGGTTTTTTCCCGGTAAATTTAAAAACCCTTAAATTAATTTTTAAAAAAACCGGGGTTTAAATTTTTTTAAAAAATGGCTTAAAAACAGTAAAAAAACCCTTCTTGGGTTTAAGGAAAAAAGGGGCTTTTTTTTTAAAAAACCCCCGGGTTTTAAAAAATTTTAAACTGGGTTTGGGGAAAAAAACCCCCTTTTTTTCCCATTTCCAAAAACTTAAACTGGGGTTGGGGAAAAAACCCTTTTAAAAAATTTTTTTTCAAAAAAAATTTTTTAAACCCTTGGGTTGGGGAAAAAAGGGAATTTTTTCCCAAAAAGTTAAAATTTTAAAAACTTTTTTTAATTTATTTTTTATTTGGAAGGGGGATTTTTTAAAATTTTGGGGTTAAATTTTGAAAAAACCCATTTTTAATGGGGGTTTTTTTCGGTCCAAAAATTTTTTAAAAAAAAAAAGTATGGGGGGGTACGGATTTTTTGATTTTTTTTTAATTTTTAAACCTTGGGTTTTTCGATCCCCCCAAAGTATTTATTGGGGACCAGTAAAAACCCCCACAATATTCCCGGGGGGAAATTTTAAAAGGATTTTTTGGGGGGCCCCAAGGGGAACGAATTTAATTTTCCCAGGACATTTGCAGGGGAAAAAAAAAAGGCTGAAGGGCCTTTTGGGAAAAAAAGGGGGGGGGGACAAAACGTTAAAAACCCTTTTAAGGGGGTTTAAAAAAAACCTGAAAGTGTTTTTCCCTGGAAAGGGGGGCGAAAACCCGAAATTTAAATTCTGCTTTGGTTTGAGCGTAAATTAGTTTTTTTTTTGGAAAAAAAAAAAACCCCCCGGGTTTTATTTTTTCCCAAAACCATTTCCCCCAGGTTTTCCCCCCGGGGGTTTTTCCTTTTTCAATCCCGGGAACCCCCAGGGGCTTTAAAAAAAACCCTTTCCGGGGCAACCCTTGCTAGGTAAAAAAAAGGGGGGGAAAAACCCCTTTCCAGGGGTTCCTCTTTTACGGTTTTTCCCCCCCCCCCGGGCCCCCAAAATTTAAAAAGGGGGGGGGCAAAAACCCAAAACCCCCTTCCCAGGGGGGACTCCTTCCACCAAAAAAAAAACATTCCCAGTGGAAAAAAACCCAAAGGGGGGGGAAAAACCAAAAACCCTTAAACGCCCAGCCCCCCGGGGGGGGGCCCCCCGGGGGCAAAAGGGGTTGGGAAAAATTTTCCCCCACCCGGGGGCTAAAAAAACACCTTTCCCCAACAACCCCCCCAAACCCCGGTTTTTTTTTCCCCCTTTTTAAAAATTTTAAAACTGTAGGGGGGGTCTTACTTTTCCCCCTTTCCAATAAACCGGGGGGGGGAAAAACCCCCCCCCAGGGGGGGGTCCCCCGTAAAATAAACCCAGGGTTTTTTAAGGTTTCCCCATTCCCACTGGGGGGGGGGGGCCCTTTCCCACCCCCCAAGGGGGGCTATTTTCCTTTGGTTGGGGTTTTTTTTTTATTTTAAAAAAAGGGGGGGGGGACGGGGGACCTAGAAAAAAGGGGGGGTTTTTAAACCTAAAAAACTTTTCCCAACGGGGGGAAAGGGTAAAAGGGGTTGGGGGGGTGGGGGGGGCGGTGGCCCTTTGGGTTTGGTTCATTTAACTGGGAAAATTCGGGGTTAAAAAAGCAAGCGGGGGGAGGGGGGGGCCCCAGGGCCGGGGGTTTTTCCCCACGGTGAAAAAAGGGGGGGGCTGTTTTTTATCCGGGTTGGGTTTTTTTTTTTTATTTAGGGGAAAAATTTTGGCCCCAAGGGTCGGGGGGTTCCCCATTTGGGGGGAAAATGTGGGGGGTTTTTTAAAAAAACTCCCCTTTAAAAAACCCGGGGAATTTTTTTGGGGGGTTTAAAAATTTTTCGTTTTCCCCGGGGTTTTTTGGGGGGTTTTGGGGGGAAAAATTGGGGTTTCCCTGGGGGGGTTTATTTGTGGGTAGGGGGCCACCCCAAAATTTTAGGGAAAATTTAAAAATTAAAAGGGAAATTTTTTTAAAAGGGGGCCTTTTTAATTTTTAAGTTTTTTAATTAAAAAACCCAGGGGGGTTGGGGGAATATTTCCCATTTTTTGTCTTTTTTTCAAAACTACCTTGGGGTTTTTAAAAATATTTAGGGATTTAAAAAATTTTTTTTTAAATTGGGAAAAAAAAACCCAATTTCTTTGTTTTTTCCCAATTTTTCCAGGCTTTTCAACAAAAGGCCAAACTTTCCCCAATTTTTCAAAATTTAAAAAATTGAAAAACTTAAATTAAAAAACCCTTTCCCCTTCTTAAAAAAATATTTTTAAATTTTCTGTTTTTTTTTACGGGTTTTTAAAATTTAAAAAATCCCAAATTCTCGAAAGGTAAAGGGGGCCAGTGGGGGGGTTTTTTTTTCTAAACCCCCATTTTCCAATTTTTAAAAAACCCAAGGGGGTTTTGGTGTGGGGGGGGGGTTTTTAAAAATTTTTTCCCCCCGGGGAAACGCCCCCCCCGGGTTAAATTAGTTTTAAAAAATTTTTTTAACTAAAAAATTTTTTTTTAAAATTTTTAAAATTCATTTTTTTATTTTTTAATTTTTAAAATCTTTTAGAAAACCTTTCTTATGCTTTTTTTTTATCTTTTGAATTTAAATTTGTTTTTTTGGGTTTTTATTTAACCCTTTTGGCTTTTTTGGGATTTTTTTCCCTTTAAAAATTTGGGGAAAAAAACCCCTTAAAAAACTTAAAAAAAACCTTTTTTCTTTTTAATTTTAAATTTTAAACTCGGTGATTTTTTTTTCCCCCTTTTAAAAAATTTTTCCCGGGGGTGGGCCCTTAAACCAAAAAAAAAACCGGGTTTTAATGTGGAAACCAAAAACCCCGGGAAAAAGGAAACCCACGGGGGGGGTTAAACCGGGGCCCCCCCTTAATGGTTCATTTTTAAACCCGGATAAAAGGGGGGGTTGGGTTTTAAACCCAATTTTGTAGTAAGTTTTTTTTAATTTGGGGTTCCCCTTTTAAGGGAAAGGGGTTTTTTTTTAAATTTTTTTTTTGGGAAAACTTTTTTTTAAAAAAAACCTTTTTTTATTAAATTTCTAAAAAAAATTGGGGGGTTTTTTTGGCGGAACTTCTTTTTCCTTGTCGGTTTTTATCTTTTTAAAAACGTTTTCCCCGGGCCCAATTTAAATTCGGGGGATTAAACCCCAGAGGGTTCCCGGGCCCTTAAAGGGGGGGAAAAAGGGAACCTTTTTGGTGGGGGCCCCCAAATATTCCGGCCCCTTCGGCCCCCCAGGGAAAGGGGGGGGGGAATTTTTAAGGCTATTTATCGGGTTTTAAAAAAAGGTTTGGGGGGTTTAAAGGGGGAAAATTTTTTTTAATTTGGGGGAGATTTAAAATCTTGCCCTTTTTTAAACCTTTGGGGGTTTTTTTGGATTCCCCCCCTTCAGTTAAATTTTTTTTTTTTTCCCAATTTTTTCGGGGGAGAAAAAAATTTTTTTTACCTTGAAAAAAAAATTTTTTTTTGGGGAAAATTTTAAAATTAAAGGAATAAAAACCTTTTTTCCGGGAAAAATCTTTCCCCGGGTTTATTATTTTTTTAATATTTCCTTTTCCCGGGGGGTTAAAAGGGGGCCAAAAAACCCCAATAAATTTACAAAATAACCCCACCCTTTAGGAATACCCCAAAAAAGGGCTGGGGATTTTTTAAAAGGGGCCCCCTTTGGGGAAAAATTTTGGACTTTTTTTTTTCCTCGAAAACAACCTGCCAAAAGGGTTTTTTTCCGGGTTTAAAACCCCCCTTTTTTAACCCCACTTTAATTTTCCCCCCTTTAAAAACAAGGGGGCCCCCCACTGGGGGAAAAAAAAATTTTGGAAACAAAAAGGGAAAAGTGAGAAGGAAAACTTTTGGCCCCACAACAAATCGGGAAAAAACCCCCTTTTTTCTCCTTTGGTTTTCCCCCTTTCTTTTTTTTTAACCCCTTTTTTTCCAAAATTTCTAGGATCGTTTTCTTTTAAAAAAAACCCGGGTTTGTTTTTTCCCAAAAAAGCTTTTGGGGTTTTTGGGGGGCCAAATTTGGTGTTTTTTTTTGGGGGGTTTTCTTTTCCCAAATTTTTCCGGGGGGAAAACCTCTGAAACCTTGTTTTAATTTATGGGGAAATTTTTTAAAATTTTTGGTTTTTTAAATTAAATTTTGTTTTGGGGGGCCCTTTTTTTGGGCCCATTTTTTATACCTTTATTTTTACTGTTTTGGGGGATTAAAACTTTTTTTTACGGGGGGAAAAAACTTAGGCCGGGGGGGACTTCTCCCATTTTTTCCCAAAAAAAACCAAAGGGAGAAAGGTTTTAAAGGGGGCTTCGGGGGGGAAAACTTTTGGGGGTTTTTCCCCCAATTTGGGGGCAAATTTTAACCATTTTTTTTTTCCCCCACTAAAAAAAACCCCCCAATTTTAAATTTTTAGGGGAAGGGATGGAAGGAAGGTTGGAAAAAAAAACGCTTTTAAAAAACCCCAAAAAAAGGGAGGGGCCCCCAAATTAAATTTGGGGGAGGGGGGGGGTTAAACCCGGGTTTTTAAACCCTTTGGGGGGGAAAAATTTCCTAGGAGTTTTTTGGTTTCCCCCCCTGGTTTTTTGGGGCCAAAACCGGGAAAAGGAAAAAGGGGGGGAAGTTTAAAGGGGGGGGGGTTGAAAAAGGGGGGGGGAAAATTTTAAAAAATTTTTTGGGAAAAATAACGGGGGGAATATCGTTTTTTTAAAGTTTTAAAAAGTTTGGGAAAACCTTGGGGGCTTTTAAATCGGGGGGGGTTCTTTGGGTTAAATTTTTTTCCCCCGCTTTTGGGGCCCAACATTTTCACAAAAAACGTTTATTTTCCCTTTTTACTGTTTTGGTTTTCCCGGGGGGAGCGGGCAGGGTTTTTGGGGCCCCCGGGGACCCCCCCCAAAAAAGGGCCCAGTCTTTTTTTAATTTAAAAATTTTCAATTTTTTGATGTCCCCCTTAAAAAAAACAAAACTTTTAAAAAAAATTTTCCCTTTATTTTCACCCCTTTGTTTTTTCGGTTGGAAAAAACGGGACGTGTTTTTTCCCCCCAAAAAAAAAACCCGGGGGGCCCAGGGGGGAACAACCCATTTTTAAAAGGGGCAGGGGGGGGGGGTAAAAAAAGAGCGGGGGTGGGTTTCTGTTTCCCCGCGGGAAAACCCGGGGGGGGCCCCCCCCGGGGAGGGTTAAAGGGGGTTTTTAGGGGGCCCCCACCCCCCCCGGGGGAACCAAACCCCGGGGGAACTTATTTGTAGGGGGGGGGGGGAAAGGGGGGGGTTTTTCCCCAAAAACCTTTTTAAAGGGAAAAAGGGGGCATCAAAAAAAAAACATTTTCTCCGGGTTTGGGGGAAGGGGGAAATTTGGGGGTTTTTTTCTCCCCCAAAAACTTCCCCCCCCCAATTTTTTCTGAAAAAAAAAATTTTTTTTTTGGGGTTTTGGGGTTTAAAGGCCGGGTTGAAATCCAGGGCCAGTTTGAAAAATTTTCCAGTAAAATTTTCTCCATTAAAAATTTCCCCCAGTGAAAATGGGGCCCAGTGAAAATCGCCAGGGGAAAATTTGGGCCAGTAAAATTTTTGGGCCCGGGGGGGGAAATGGCCCCAAAAAGGGGGGAAAAAAACCGTTTTTTGTGTTTTTAGAAAACCCAAGCCTTTCCAAAAATTTTTTGGGGGGGGGAAGATTTCAAATAAAAAAAAAAAAACCGGGCCCAAAAGGCTTTTTAAACATTAATAAAAAAAGGGGCCGGGGGGTTCCCCCCGGGTTTGTTTGGGGAACGGTGTTTTGGAAAAGTTGGGGGAAAAATTTTTCGGGTTTTTTTAAATTATTTTTGGGTTGGACAAACAAAAGGGGTGATTTTTTTTGTTTTTGGGATTTTTGTGGGTTTTTTTGGGGGTGGATTTTTTTGAAAAAAGGGTTAAAATATTTTCGGGTTTGTGGGGTTTTCAAAAAATTTTGAAAAAAAAAAAAGGGGGGTTGTTTTTTAAAAGGAAAAAATTTTTCGGGTCAAAAGGGGGGGAAAAAAATTCGTGGGAAAAAAGAGGGGGGTGGAGGGGAAGGGGATTTTTTTAAAATTTTTTGACCTTTTAAAAATTTGGTTTTGGGCTTTTTAAAAAAACATCACCCCGGGGGGTTTAAAATTGTTTTTCCCAAAAGGAATTTTGGGGAAAGGGGGGTGTTTTTTTTAGTTCTTTTTTTTCTTTTATCCAAAATTTTTTTTTTATTTTATGGTTACGATTTTTTTAAAAATTTTTTTAAAATTAAGGGGGTCAAACCTTCCCCATTTTTTGTTTGCCGGGGGATAGGGGAATTTTAAATGTACTTTTTTGCCACTGTAAAGTTTTTTTTTAAAGGGGTTAAAATTTTAAAAAACAAGGGAAAAAATTTGTGATTTTTTAAAATTTTTGAAATTTGGGGGAATTTTTAAAAATTGTATTTTTTTAATTTTTTTAAAAAAAATTTTTTGTTTTTTTAACTTGGGGAAAGTATGGGGAAAAAAAATTCCAAATTTTTGGGGGAATTTTTCCACGAAAAACGGGGGAAAAAAAGGGGGAAAATTTTATTTAAACAAGGGGCCCTTTTTTTCCCTTAAAAGGGGGGGCCCTGGGGGAAAAAAAAAAATTTTTAAGGGGGAAACGGGGCCCAAAGGGAAATTTTTGCTGGTATGAAAAAACAAAATTCGACATTTTTTTTTTTCAAAATTGGCCTTGTTTTTTAAATTTTTGGAACCCCAAAAAAATAGTAGCAAACCCCAATTTAAAAATGGGGGTGAAAAAAAAAAAATGGGGTCCCCCCAAAAAGGGGAATGTTTTTAAAAAATTTCCGCGAAAAGAACATTGTCATTGCATGGTGAAATGCTAAACATCAGACACAATTTATCTCAGACGTTATTACGTATTTATGTTAGTGGGTGACGGCCGTTTTCCTTTCGATGGTTTCCTCATCTTTCGATATGAAGCAAAGGAACAACCCCCGCGGACTTTAACCATAATAAGCTGAATTATATATATTATATATATATATTATATATGCCATGCGTTTTTGAATTTGGCTCTAGACGTTGTAATTACGTTAACAAGCGCTGTGCAAATACCAACTCTATAATTATAATTTTCTTTTCTTGCTATCCATGTGAGCCTTATATTAGATACTTGAAATTTACTATTTAGATATTCCAGATTCACTTTCTCTCCAGCTGTTTCATCTTGCTGCTCTTATTTTGCGAGTTCTAAGAAAACATACCTGATGCACGTTAATCAAAATTAATAGCTAAAGAACATTGTTCTGCGTCATTCCCGCTACTGCTACATTTCATCTGAGGCTAAACGATAAACTAAAACCACTTTTAAACTCATGCTATTTGAACAAGCTGGCTCTTCAACGCTGCCCCTGATGTATTCTCTATCCAGGATGAGGTTATTATACCCTTGCTCGGCAACGCCTCAAAACTACCCACAATATCTCCTCCCATCAACCTCCTCCACATGGGCCACCCAACATCAGCTCATAAAGACCTGGACTCCGTGATACCAGTCGAGGAAGAGGAACCAACATCTCGACCAATTTCGGGGTCTTCAAACAAAATGGCGGACATCTAGAACGTACTACCAACCCACGAGGCAAACGGAGAGTGCCTTTCACCGAAGCCCCAGCAAAAGCTGTACGGAGAATATCCCAGATATTAGCAGGAAACCAGGAGCGTGCAGAACCAAACCCTTTCTCTATCTTCAAGTTGTCTCCAGACTGGACCAGGTCGCAAAAACCAGCAACTATAACACCAAGTGTTACTAATATGGGCAAGGTGTTAAGTCGAGGAGGAGGAGAGGAGGAGAAGAAGGATAAGAGTAGGTTTGACGGGCCCCCGAAAGTGGAGTTTGGTATATTTTACAAGGTTAGGAGGGATAAGAAGGAGAATGACAACAGTGATGACACTTATGCTGGTAGGTTCTTTAGTATAGCATTAGCACTGCTATACGTTACCATGGTTACTTCTATACGTTACCATGGTTACTGCTACACGTTCCCAGCACATCCCTATACAGACTGCCACAGAAACACCTTTCTGATAGTTCTCTGAAACCACATCGCTACTCACAAGCCGCGCAGTCTCCGATATGCTGATAGTGTACCGTAAAGCAAGATCCCGCTTTCTGATGTTTTTCTGCTAGCTTTCTTAAACTCGCTCGTCAATTCATTCGTGCAGCGTGCTGATGCTTCAAGACGAAATCACAGTGTTTCATTTTTCCTGCTCTAGTGTTATGAACTTCAAACAAGATGTTGCTTTTCCTGCTACTCTGCTAGTGCTTTTACATAAGAACTCGTTTTGTTGTTGTACATTTTTAGTGCTGTAAAACGAAAAATCACCCTTATAACTTTATAATGCTGATAATGATTTTTTGCCAAATCAGTGATTGCTTTTTCTTATGGGAAATCAGTATGTCTTATTCAGCTTTCTTTTCTTATAAGCTTATACATTCTATCCTTCGTAACATTAGACAGAGAGAAACACGTGTCTGCAGCTCGATACCAGTAGATTAGACTCCAACATGTCTATATTCTAGCACAGTTGTAAGTCTTGCTATATTCTACCGTCCGTAAGTCTTGCTACATTTCTGCGCTGCTCAGTTTACCTTATCGGACTTTATTTGAACGGACATTAATTGGAAGATAGAGGTTTTAGAGGACGTCGGACGGCCTATGCCGTGCAGATGGCCGGCACTTGAGCGTTCGCCCAATGTCCGGTCAACTAACATCCGATAAGGTAGCTACATTTCTGCTCTGATCAGGTTTGCTACATTTCTACTTCTAGCGCCAACAAGTCACCCTACGTTCGTAACGCATATTAGTAAACCGTCAAATTTGTAATGCTACAATTTATTATTTTAAATTTGATAAATGAATATTAAAATTAGTGGCATGTGTGTGAGCTATGAATGAACTTTCCAAATTCCACCGTACAGTCTGATTAGTATATTGTAATTGTATCCATATAACGTAAATCTGCTTTAAGTTTGGGCTTAGAGCTCTTATTTTACTGTATCTTATACAACTATCATATTAAATTATGGTGAAGACACGAAGATTCAATTAATGAGAAAGAGGTTGGAAATTATTTTGAGCTGGTAATGTTATAAATCCTCCACCGGCACCATGAGTAATGAGTTCCTAATAAGTAATCAGGTATTGTTTTAGGGCTGGTCGATTCGCAGAACTTCCTCGATATAAAAAAGTATATGAAAAAGCCTTTCTGAAAAGCCTTTTTAAAAAAGTTCCCGTATTTTTTTACAGGGACAATAAACCCGTCACTGCAAATGTTTTTTATTCCCGGTCTTTCGAACAGTTTAAACACATTATAAGGGGGCATGTTTTACCATGGCGGCTTACCACAGCCATTTTAGATAGCTATTTTATAAATTATTTTAAATGCTATCAATTCAAAATTATAAGGGACGGGACAATTCAAACATCTACAAACATAGACTATTTTTTACTTTCTTTTTGGGTTTTTTGGGACTATTTAAGTGGGAATTGCCTCAAATGAGGGGAACGCCCCAGTTAAAAACATTATGGGTTTCCCTATGAAAATTTTGGATTTGGGACATTCAAACAAAACTTAAAACGGGGGAACGTAAACCAAAAAAACCCTTTAAAAAAATGGGGACTTTCAACTCTTTAAAATTTAAATTTTTGGGGAGGGGGAAACGACAAGCCTTTTATGGGCCCCATTAACAAAACCCGAATTGGGACGGAAAAAAACCCTTAATTGGGACGTCAACAGGGGGCCTACTCAAAAACAACCGTTATTAAAAAAACCTCCAAATTGGGAACTTTCATTAAACAAAAACTCTTTGGACGGGTCACAAAAAATCAACCAGAAATTAAAAGGAACATAAAAACAACCTTTATGATTGGTCACTTCAACAAAAAAACTTGAGGGGGCGTAAAACCCACCGGGTCAAACCCCAAATGCCGCCCACAGGGGGGACTTTTTCTAAAATTGGGCCCGTCAACCTTTTTACCTTAATGGGAAACGTAAAACCAAAACCAAGCTTTTTGGGGGGGGGGGGACCGTCCCAATAAATTCTTCCCAGAAAAACCGTACACGGGAAAGGGGGAATACCGTGGGAGTTAATTCCCAGAGTTAAAAACCAAAAATCTGATTACCTCGGGAAAAAAAAAAAGTTTCCAGGCCCATGGCCTCGAAAAGGAAAAACGTGGCTCAGATTATGTTTGGGCCGTGGATCGGGACACTAAACATTGGAGGGGACTCGAATGGGGGGGACAGGGAGACTTATTTGAGGATAATTCAAAAATTTGTTCAGAGTTTTTTGAGGAAATTTTTATTTTTCAACTTCAGGAAGGGGACAGATCATGGTCAATTATGATGAATTAATTATGATTATATGTTTCCAGACCCCGAATGTAAATATCAATCCGCCAACTTTAAAAATCTATATTTTTTGGACACACTTCCATTTGCCGGGGAAAACATTAACAGCGGCCAACGGGCTGTTTTTTCCGGTCAGGATGTAGTGAAATAAAAGATTATCGTAAAAGGAATTTATAGTTACCGATAATTAATTAGTCTTTGCGTTTTTAGGGACGTTTGTGGGATAGAAAACTGCAGAAATGGAATTGAATTTCTTGAATGTGAACTTACTTTTTCAACTTTTTCCGTGAATATCATATTGTATTTACTTTTTATTTTTGATAAAAACATATTTGTAATATATTTTATGAAATTCTAATAATGATGGGACACTTCGTAATGCTGATAAGGATTACCTTAATGTTGAAATTTTAATTTACTATATTTTACGATGGTTGAAGCTTTAATTGAATCTGGCTTCGGATACATTACATTTTTAGTTTAATCTATCATTAATTATTGAAAAGTAAGATGTTGATGATTTTTAGTTTTATTGTACTTTTGAAATTTTAGGGGGTTTTCCCGGGGGGTTTTTTGAATTTTTATACAAAACGGGTTTTTTTTCACCCCTTTTCGGAAGATAACATAACCATAGGTCTTTTTTAAAATTTTTTTTACAATTTTTTTAAGCTGGGGGGGGGGCGGGATTTAAAATGATTCCCTCTAAAAGGGGTAGGGGGATAATCACAAAAAAGAAAAGTTAAGGGGTTTATTTTTGGGGTTTGTTTTTTGTTAAAAATAAAAAAAAAGTATAAAAAGTGTATGTGTCCTAAAAATTTGGGGGACAATTTAAAAACTTTTTTTTTTTTAAATAAAAAAAATCTTACGGATTTTTTTCTTTGTTTTTTTTGAGTGTAAGTTCTATTTTTTGGGGTTACAAATTTCTGTGTATACAAAGTGGAATTGAAGGGGGAATTGGGAAATAATTATTCCATTTGGGGTTTTTTCAATCAGTTCATGGTGTTTTCTTATTAATTTTTAATTATAATTTTCCCCATAATTTTTTTAAGAAAACCTGTAATCTTTTTTACAAAGCCAGGCCCGGGCTGAGTTCCCGGTTTTTACAAGGGGGGACCAGGGGGATTTTAACCAATTTGGCTTCATTAACCCCAAGGGTTTTGGGAATTGAAGTGAGGATTGCTTGCGGAAAATTTACCCCCTTTCAAAAGGTTTGGGGGACAAAGGTTGTGGAAAGGGGGTCACTCGGGCCTTCCCCCTAAAAATCATGGCACTGTACATTTTTTGGTTAGTTTAAGGTGGAAAAACTTAACTTATAGTTTATATTGGACCCCTTTTTAAAGGCTCCTTTTTTAAAAAAAAATAAAGGGGGATTTTTCAGGTTTTTTCTGTTATTAAACAGATTTGGAAAGGGATGGGCGGAGGGAATGGGGGACAAATTGAAACAGTTATATTACCCTTCCGATCCCCAGTTTAATTAAAGGGTTTTTAACGGGCTTAAAAAACGCCCACAGGGGGAAAGGTAAAAATTGACTCAGGGTCTCGACATTAAATTTTCTCCGAAATCCGTAATCATTGGGGCAAGGGGAAACTTTTTTTGTCGACGGGGGCCCCACTAAAAATAAAAATTTTTAAAGTGGAAAGGTTTTTCTGGAGGGGGGGCCTCGTACCCCCTTTGAATTTATTTAAAAATTTTCCCGGGAAATATAAAAAAAAAAATTTATTTGCAACAAAATCAGTTTTTTAACGGGCCTTCAAATTTTGCCAACGTAAATTTAAAACATTTTTTAATCTTCCAGAAATTTTTTTCAATTTGCCTCTTTCAAATTTAATTTTTGGAAAATAAAACCAAAGGCTAAAGGGACCCCACATTCCAACACAGATTTTTTGGGGCCCTTTGTTAAAAAGGTCCAGCTCTTTCAGGGCGGGAAGGACTAAACAAATTTTCAACCCGTTTTTAAACCTTCATTATTGGGGAACAACCAGGGGGGCCGTGGGCGATAGTGTCTCCGAAATTTTAGGGGATGCAAAAACAGGGCATTCAACTTCGGGGGCGCCTCAGCCTTTTCAATCCCGACCGAATTTTTCTATTGTTTATGAAAACAATTATTAATAGGCCTGGGGGCCGGCTGGGGGTCCCCAAGGTAAAACTAATCAACGGGGGACCGTAGGTTTCTGCTTTTTGTGGGGATAATGGGGAGATTGAAGCTGGATCGGAAGGGCCAGGGTAAGTTGCCCAGTGGATTTTCCCTAAATTCAGCAGCTGCGATTGTGTTTGAAATTTGATGGATGGTGCCACGGTACCTTGTTTTCTTCAAATGCCCCGGTTAACTTTATCGAGGCCGCCCCCAGGGGTATAGCGGGTTGTCTCCCGAGGTTTTAGAATTAGAGGAGAAAAACCCAAACCCACAAAATAGGTTTCAATCCCAAGCGGATTTAGGGGCTCTTTCTCCCCTCTTTTGGCTGTTTTTTCCAGTACCCAAAAAGAGGGGGGTCTTTTGCTTTGGGATGTAGGTGATGCCGGGATGGAGGTCCAGTTCCAGGGTTTTGCACGAAGTTGTTGTTACTTATTGAAACGGTAAAACTGATTGGTGGGAAAAATTTGGGTTTGGGCCCAAGTTTGGTTGTGTTTTTAGGGGACAAAAATAAATTGGGGGACGAAACGGGAAATTTTTAATTGGGGGAAAATTCTACTCATTGATCGGGTTTTTAAAAATTTAAAAAAAGGTGGGGGGGGGAAATTCCACGTGGACTTGGAATTTTGTGGGGGTGGTTTAAATCATATTAAATTTTCATTTCATTTTGGGGTTCACAGCCCCAGCATAAAAAACTAAAATTCTTAATGCATGGGACTGTTTTTTTCTAGAAGGGTTTTAACGGGTTGAACTTGAGGTGACATTTATTTTTTGCCCACATGTTAAAAGTTGCATGGGCCCCGCTTGGGCCCATAAACCTTTTTTGTTTTAAATTTTGGTCCGTTCAATTTTTTAGTTTTTTTTCCCGTGGGGAGGAAATGATCAATAAATTAGGCAAAGCTGGGGCAAAAAGCCGGACATTCCACATAATGGCAGAATTTAAAAAAAAAGTTGGCTTTTGATTTAAATTAACATTGGTCTCTATTCTAAAGGGGAAAAACTGATAAAACCACCACTGAAAAGAATTTATACTATTGCGGGAAAAAAATGCAAAAATTGGGCAACATCCAAAACCATCCTAAAAGGAAAAACCAAACAATAAAACAAAAGTTCCAAAATTCAAGGTAAACCACAATTTTAAAATATACTCAAAATAAAATCAAAGCCCCCCCCAAACTTACCACAAAACCCACCATAAAATTCCACATTCCAGTTTCCACATTAGCTAAGGCCCTTTAAAAAGTGTAACTGTAAACCATCCTTATAGGGACGCTGGAAAGGTTTACATTGCCCCCGATGGTCCACCAAAGTTCAAGCAACCCCGGGGGAAAAATACGAAAAAACTTTTGAAAATAAACCTTTTTTGGGGGGGACCGGAGGGAAGGAAAAATTTGACGACGGATTGTTTGGAATTTAACGGTTAAAAAACATGGGAAAATTGGACTTTAAACGCCAGGAGAAAAGGCCCCCCGGGACTCTGCTAGTTAATTGGAAGGCAATCTCCGGGAGGAGTGAGGTGGTTACAAAAGTTTGGGTTGTTTGATCGGGAGTATGTTTTTTTATGTTTTCGGAATTATATTTTTAATTAGAATAAATTGGGGGAAATGTAATTATTTCATCCCATAAAACTTTACAATTATTATGGGAAATCGGGTTCCACTATTTTTTTCATTCTGCTGTTTTTTTTTCTGCTGGGAAAGGGCATATGGGATTTGGAAATGTTAAAAGAATGTTTGAGTGGTTTTATGTGGCAAATTTTAATTAAAACCTTTTTAAAATCTCCCGAAAAAGTGGAAGGGTACGTTTAAATCTGATTACCGGATAAAGGGGGATCCAAGCCAAATTTATAAAAAACCAATCGGGGGGGGGGGGGGCCCCCCCCCCCAGGCCCCGATTCAAAGGGATAAGCTACCAGTTTACTGAAAAAAAAACCTTGGAAGAAGGAGGGAAGGGAGGGGATACCTCCCTTAACATTGAACGGTAAAAAAAACGCAATTTAGAGGGGAGGACAAAGCCAAAACTTATATTTTAAAAAACTCTTCTTCTAAGATTTCAGGGGGGAAGTTTTTTAATTTTGGCACAATGATGGGATCAGTATTTGGAATTTGGTTTCCCGGGACTGTCGGGCTTTATTTTTTAAAATTTTGGAATTGTTTGTTAGAAAAATCATACATGTTTTTTTAACTCCGAAAATGATACAAAAAATTATTCTTAATAATTTGCTTCTAAGGGGGGGACTTTTTCCAAGGAAAAAAACCCATGGCCAAACGGCATTTATAAACCTTTTTTTCCAGGTTTCCAACGCGGGAAAAACGGAGCTTCCTACATGGAAAAAAACCCCAAAGGGAACGGGGGAAAACTTCCTGAATCCTTCGGGTTTGACCCTTAAATTTCGAATCCCTCCGACCCACAAAAGGGGGCGTTCAGATTTCAAAAAAAGGGGTTTTTCCCCAAGGTTTAAAAAATATTTTTACCTTTGCCCCTTTAAATTAGGGGTCAAAAAACTATTTTAGTGTTTTGGGCAAAAAAATTAAAAAAATTTAAAAAAATTTGATTCTTTAGGGAAGGTTTTTTTTTTTGTATATCCAAAATAACCCAAATTTAACCCTTAAACCAAAAAAAAAAAAAAAAAAT
>NW_026971900.1:0-21179 GCF_026151205.1 Bolinopsis microptera | reverse complement strand
CACCCCCCCCCTCCTTTCCTTTTTACCCCACTCCTTTCCCTTTTAAGCTTTTTTTTCCACCCCAATCACCTTCAGTTTTGGGGAAGGGGGTTTAAACACTTGTTTAAGGGGAAAAAAGCTTTCCAAAATTTTTAAAAACTTTCTTTTCCCTTTTTTTTTTTTAACCCCAAAAATACATTCCCCAATTTTGATTACCCCAAAACTCGCTTCGCCCCAAAAAAAGGGGGGTTTTTAAAATAAAAAACCCCAAAAATTGTGAAATTAAAAACACTTTTAATTTTTTGAAAACCCCCCCCAAATTTGGGCAGGTTTGGAAACCTTTTTAAAACCTTTTTTTTACAAAACAAAATTTTTTAAAACCAAATTCAAAAAAAATTTGGTTTGTTTAAAAAAAGTTTTCAATTATTTTTTTTCGTTTTTTGGGGGCCCCCCGGGGGGCACGGGGGTTGCCCCCGGGGGGGCTCCCCCTGTTTCGCTGGGAAACCGTGGGGGCTCAAAAAACGTGATACATTTCCCAATTATCAAATCGCTTTTATGGAAAAATATAAAATTATTTAATTTTGGGCTAATTTTATGCTCCCTTCTTTTTTTTACCTTACCCCCCTTTTATTTTTGGGGTTCAAAAATGCGGTTTCGGGGGGACAACTAAAAAAAAAAAGGGCCCGGCCGCACATTGGGGAAATTTGATTGGCTTTGTTTTGCCAAGTACGTAAGTTCCAAAAAATATAATATAATTTCTTAAAAAAAAAATCAAAAACATTTAATTTTTTAAATTTTTTTTTGGGTTTTTCAAACTCGGCGTTGGGGTCTTGTGGTACAAAAAAAGTTAATTTTTAAGTTTTTAAAATTTTTCCCCCTTTTTTGGCTTGGGGAAGAAAAAGGGGGAAAAAACTTAAAAAAGGGGCGCCCTTTTTGGGCTTAAAAAAGCGGGGGGGGGGAACCCCGTTTTCCAAATGATTTAATTTTTGGGGGGTTTTTTCTTTAAAAATTTATTTGACTTTTTTGTTAAAAATTTTTAAAAGCCGGGAAGAGGGGCCTTTTTTCCCTTTTTTTGGAAAATTTAGTGCGTTAAAAAAAATAGTGTAAAAAACCGGCCCCGGGGAAAGGGGGGAATTTTCTTTTGTTTTTTAAAAAAAACATTTTGAAATTTGGGGGGACCTTGTTTCGTTTTTTTGGGGACCCACCGGCCCCGGGACAAGTGCCGCGGTTTTTCCCTTCTGTTTTTTTGTAGAAAAAAATAAAAAAAAAGGGTTTTTCATTTGGGGCCTGTTTTTTATAAAGGGGCTTTTACTGCGGGACGCGCTTTTTTTCACAATAGGAATTTACCCTTTCCCCCCGTTTCGGGGGGGGCGGGGGCCTACGAAAAGCGAGGGGGGGCTTGGTTGGGGAAAGAAAAAAAAACGATACCATGAGGGGTCCATAAAATAAAAACCAAAAAATTGGGGGGGGACCTTGCTGGGGGTTTTTTGGGGGGGGGAATTTTAGCTCAAAACATTTAAAAATTTGGGGGGATTTGCCCACCAATTAAAAAAAGCTTAATTTTTTTAAAAAATTTCCTGGGGGGAAACATTTTTTTAAAAAAATTTTTTGATTATTTTCCCAAAAGCTAAGTTTTTCCGGGTTAAAACGGGGCTTCCAAAAAACCTTGTGTGGGGGCCCTTTTTATTTTTTTTTTCCACCGTTTTGATCACTACCCAAAAAAATTTAAAATTTTTTAAAAAATTGAAAAAAATTTTTTTTCAAGGGGGGGGACGCGGGAAAAATTTTTTTTTTTTTTAAAAATTTCTTTCCAAAATTTTTTTTTAACAGCTGGTAAGGGGAAACAAAACGTGGTTTTAAGGGGGGGGGACCCATTTTTAAAACGGGCGGGGGGAATTTATTTTTTTTTAAATCCCAAGCCGCGCTAAGTTTTGCTGGCATAACTTTTTTTTCATTTTAATTTTAAATCAAATTTTTTTTCCCGAATTATATTTTTTTGTTTTTTTTTATTGTTGGTGATAAAAAATAAAAAAAAATTGTCTTTTTCCCAAAAAAAAAAAATTGTCTTTTTTCTATATTCTGTGTTTTTTTTCCGTTTTTTTCAGTTTTCTTTTTTTGTTTTAGGAAAATGGGTTTGGGGATTTTTACCTTTAAAATCGTGTTTTTGGGTTCCCCCATTGGGGGGGTGGGGGACTTGGAAAAAAATTTTTACTTCCAAATTTCGTTTTTTGTTGCCATCCTGAAGGGGTTTTTTGCTGGTTTGATCCATCGGGGGAAAAATTTTTCCCCCCAAAAACAGTGAAATTTTTTGGGGGGGTCGCAGAAAATTTTTAAAATTTTGAAAAAAAAATCCTTACGGTTTTGGGAACCATTTTTTCGGGGAATTTTTGGGGGATTCCACAAAGGGTTTTTTTTTTTTTTTCTGCTTTCGTCCCCTTTAAGGGGCGAGTTGTGTTCATTTTTTTCACCGGGGGAAACCTCACTGATTGGTTTTCACTGTTGGGAAAAAAAAAGTTTTAAAAAAATTTGGCGAGGGGGAGGGTTGAATGTTTCCCTGTTGATGTGTGTTAAAAAAGGGTTAGTCTGTTTTAGTAATGTGTAAAACAAAATTTATAAAAAAAAAAAATTTAAAAAAAATCCTTGCGGGGCACAGGTTTCCTGTTTTTTTTTTTCCTCCCTTTTTTAACCTTCCCCAAACCCCCTCTTTTTCCCCTTTTCCTTTTCCCCAGGGTTTTTTATTCTTAAAATTTTTTTTTTTTTTTAAAATTAGTAAGATGATTTTTTTCTATTAAATGAAGAAATTTGGCATTTAACTTTTGATTGGTTTCTTTATTGTTGTTGGGGGTTTTTGTGGTTTGCTTGGACGGGGGATTTGCATTATTTTGAGGGCTCCGGGCGGGTTTCGTCCCATGGGTGGAGTTTTAGGGGGGGGTATGTGTTCCCTTCCTTACTTTGTAGGGTGGGGGAATCCCTCCCACGTTTTTTTTTAAATTTTTTCGCCCGGGGGCTCAGGGGGTTCCTTTCCTCGGGGGGGAAGCATTAGGTGTTCCAGAAAAAACTGGAACCCCAAATCCTAGCGAAGTTTCCCCAAAAAAAACCAATTTTCCCTCAGAGGGGGGGGTTGGCTGGGTCGGGGCTGGTTTTTTAACTAAAAAAACGGGGTTTGGGCCCTGGGGGAATGGCATTAGTCCTGTTTATTTCTAATTAAACCCTTTTGAGGGGGGACAGGGCCGGGGGGTTCCCCTTCAGGGGTTTTGGAGGCCAACAAAACCCCTCAGCCCCACTAAGGGGGGGGGAAAAACTGTCGGTGGTGGCCCCCAACCCAGTAACGGACAGTTTTCCCTCCCTTTTCTTTCTTTTTGGGACTTTGCATTGTTTGGGGGGGGGGGAAAAACCGAAAAAGCAATGCAGATCTCCCCCCAATCAATCCCTCTTTCAATTGGGGCCCTTTTTTTTTATTTTGCATTATTTTTTCTTTTCTTTTTTCTTCCTGTCTAAGCTTTCTCGCTTACCTTTTTTCCTTTTTTTACCCCGGGTAAAACGCATTTTTTAACCTTGGTTTTTTTTCTTTTAAAAAAAACCCTCATTTCATTTCAGAAAAAACCTTGGGAAAATTTCAAAAACCCTACACCTTGGATATCCCTCTTCACTCTACGGGAAAACCCAAAAAAGTAGGATTTTTGGTTTTTGGGTTTTAACCCCGGGGGCTACCCTTGTGACTTCCATACGGTGGGGAAAAAACCGGGGTTTAGCGCATTTCCCATGGGGCCCAAAAGGGGGAATCGCATTTTAAGAAAATTTTTTCGTTTTCTTTTACTACTCCAAACCAGAAATTTTCGCAAAAACCCTTACAGGGAAATTTAAAAATTTTAAAAAAGGGGTTGGGGGGGACTCCACATAACAATTTTTCCCCTTTTCTGAATCAGTCAATAAAATGTTTATTCTGCATTTCAATTTTTTTCCAAAAATTTTACATTTTTTTTACTAGGTTTATTTTCCCCTCCGGGGGGGGTGGAAAACCCCCAATTTTTTACAGCCCCTTTTTAAAAATTACTTAAAAAACTCGGGGTTTTTTTTCCCAGGGGGGGGAGGGGGGGATTGGGGACCCCCCAATTTTTATGGGGAAAAAACCTAAATAAAGGGGGGACCCCCACTTTTTCCCAAAAAAACCAGTAGGGAGATCCAAACCCCACGGGGCTCCGGGGTTTTAAAACCCCTTCATTCCGGTTTTAGCAGTTTCCTCCCCACCACCCAGGTTAAAAAAAACCACCCCCCCACAAAAACCCCACCCCTAAAAAACCCAAAAACCCTACCCCCCTTGCTTCCACCAAAAAAAAAAAAACTTCAATCAAATTCCGTTACTCAAAAAACCCGGGTTAAATCCGCCCTTTTTAAAAATTTTCCCGCATTAAACGTATCGCCGGAAAAACCCGCCTTTTAAAACTCAAGGGGGGGCTGGGGCAAACCTAAATTAGCCCTTTCTTTTTTAAAACAAAAAAATTTTATTTGGGGGCCGGGGAAAGGCCTGGGCCCCCCGGGCGCGGGGGGGGTTTTAGGGGGGCCCTTTTCCACGAGATTTGGGGCCCAAAACCCCAAACATATTTGAAAAAAGGGGTTTCCCAATCACTCCAGGTTTTGTTTTTGATTTTTTAAAAAACTAAAGGGAAAGATGTTTAACCGATTCGTCCGAACTTTCGCCTCGGGGCAAATTTTACTCTGCCTAGGGGGCGAAAAGGGGAGGATTCCAAAAACTTCGAGATTCACTTTAACAAAATTTTTTTGCTATTATTTTTTTTTAAAATTTTTGCGGGTTTATTTTCGTTTTTTAAAATTATTCCCCATCAAACCCTTTGGGGGAATTTTCTGTCCCCTGCCCTTTTACTACTTTTCCCAAAAAATTATTTTAGGGGCTCTTCCATCGTCCAAAAAAAAAACCCCAAACTGTTTCCTACATTACGCCAACCCCAAAAACCCTCTTTTTAGGTTTGGTTTTTTTTGCCCAACCAAATTTCTCCCAAAGCTTGGGAAACTTTTAAAAGAAAAAAAAAAACCCACCATCAAAAAAAACCCCCAACTTTTTACTTTCCCCACAAAAATGCTTTTTTCCCCATTCCATTCCCGGAGCTTTGGGGACATATTTTTTTCCGCTTTTGTTTTTTAAAAAAAACTGGGGGCGGGGGCCCCCGCGGGGCGGAGCAGGTGAGCTCCCCGGTTGGGGGGTTTATTTTCAATTCAGGTTCCCGGGCTCCCCAAAACCCACCCGTTTTTCAAGCCCTTCAGATTTTGCCCCGCATCCTTTTCCCCTTTTTACAGGGGCCGGGGGCGGGGCCCCCACATCCTGAAAATTTTTCCTGATTTCTATTTTTGCTCGCGGGGTCTTTTTTACCCCGGGGTTTGGGGCTTTATTTTTAACGGCCCCGTGCCCCGGTTTTAAACAGCCTCAACCGGTTTTGCGCTTTTTCCCCCTTGGCATTTTTGGGGGGGTGGCCCTTTTTGGACCCTTCAAAATCAAAAAGGTGGTTGGGGGGGCAACAAAACCCATTTGGGGTCTACCCGTTTTTGGCCCCGGGGGCCCCAAAAATTTAACTTCCCCATACTACTCTCATATTTTTTCGTAGGGGGGGAAAAACTTTGGGGGACAGGCTTTGCTTACCCTTTGGGGGGGGGGGGACGAGGTTTTTTGCCCACCGGGGGCCCCAAAAAAAATGATATTCAGGGGGGGAAATTACTTTTGGGGGGAAAAAATAAAAACAAATAAAAAAGGGGACTTATTGTTTTCCAGAAAAAAAATTTTTTTCAACTGCATTTAGGTAGTTTTTTAGTAAATCCCCACCGAATCCGGGGAATAGGGGAGCCACAAATTTGGGTTTTCTTTTTTCTGGGGGGGGACGGTTTTTCCTCGGTGGGGGCCGAACAGGTTTTTTTGTTGTTTTTTGGTTTGCGGGGGAAAAAAAAAAAAACCCGCTTTTAACTATAAAAGGGAGGTCAAAAATTTTTTTTTTTTCTTGTTTTTAATTTGGGCCACTGTTTTTGTGGTAAAAACAAATTTTGTTAAAAAAAGTTATATAATTGAAAAAAAGGGGCATGATTTTACCCCCCAACCCATTAAGCATCGGTGGTTTTTGCACACAAAGGATAAAAACGGACCTTTAAAATTGACCCCCCCAAAAACTTACCACGTAAACCATAGCTCCGAAAAAAAATAATTTGTTTAAACATAGAAAACTTTGGCCCCTTTATTTTTTCACATTTGTGGTCCCAGGGGTTGGTTAAAAGCCCTTTTACAGGGCAACGGGGGTCCCTTTTTTCGCCCAAATAATTTTTGGTTTTTCCAGGGGCCTTTAACTTTGTCATAAAACTGTAAAAAAAAAATTTTTTAAAAAAATTTGGGAAAAACTTCTTTTGGCAAAATTTTAAAAAATTTTAAGTAAAGGGCAATTTTTAATTTTTTTAAAAATTTTTTTTTAAGAATTTAATTTTTCCCCAAAAACTTTTTTGATGGGGGTGGCATTTTCTTTACAAAAAAATTTAAATTTTAAAATTTTTGAAAGAAAATTTTAGTTATTGGGGGACAAAAAATTTATGGGGTTTTAAAAGGGACATCCTTTCTGCATTGGGTTTTTTCCCATTTTAATTTATGTTTTTGTATTGATTGAAATATTGGAAATAATTTGGTATAAAATTTAACTTCGGAAAGGGAAAAAAAAACCCGGGGGGGTTTTTTATTAAAAAATTTTTTGGTTTTTTAAAAGTCAATTTAAAATTGGGTCTTAAACTAATTTTAAAACCCTTGATTGGTTTACCACTACTAAAAAACTGGGGGTCAAAAAAATACTAAGGGTTCCGGGAATCTAGCCAGGGAAAAACCCGCTTCCATTTACACCCCAGTCCTGGGGAAAACTTTTTCATTTTTGGGGGGGGACGTCCGTGAAAATTTTGCCGGGGGCCCCCCGGGGCCGAAAAAAAAAGGGGGGGCCCCTGTGGGGGCCCCCCCCCCCCTTTTGGTAAACCCCTCCTAAAAATTGAAACCCCAAAATTAGGTTGATTTTAAAAAGAATACCCCGGGTTTTAAAAACTTTTAAAAAAAGTGTGTTTTATACCCCCCTTTTTTTAGAGATTTTCCGGGGGGGTTTTTTCTAGAGCAAAAACGCGCATTTTTTTGCTAGTACTTTGTTAAGTTTTTTCGAAAATTTGCCCCCACTTTTTAAAAAAGGGACGATTTGGGGCCCCGGCCCCCCAAAAAGGGGGTGGGCGGGGCCCCCGCAAGGGGGGGCCCCTTTTTTCGCCCCCGGGATGGGGGGGGGCAGGCCCATCCAGCACACCGAAAATACTGCTATTTTTATTTGCATAATATTCCACAAAAATGGATCATTCATAGCAGCAAATACTGAGCTGAGGGTCAAGCTCTCCAGTGCGTACTATGCAGAAGGCGCCCCCGCCGAAAAATGCGCCGCCCTGTTGGCGCCCCCTCCCCTTTTGGCGCCCCCTCCCTAAAATTGGAACAAACCTAGATGATTTAAGAGGATACGCCGGTAAATCTCTAAAAAAGTGTAGTACCCCTCGTTAAGTTTTTCAAAATTGACCAAACCAGTCAAACGGAAGATTTGGCCCCCCCCCCCCCCCGCACAGCGGAGTCAGTGGGGCCCTTCATTATGCCACTGGGCGCCCCTGCCGAAAATTCGCCCCTGTTGACGCCCCTTACCCTTTTTGGTGTCCCTCCCTAAAATTAAACAAATTCCATCCCCAAAACATCACTGACCTAGCCGGTCTGCTCTCCAACAAAACTCTAGACCCTACCAAATTTACTGCCACAGCAAGAGCAATCCATTCAATTTTATCTGTGAACGAACAATATACAGCCTATTATAAGAGCCCAGATTCCCACTCAAATACTGGCAAGTGCATAATGCTATAGCATAGTATCATATAAAATTTCTAAATTATCCCTACACATTTGTAAATAATTAGAATTGTGTAACTTAAATTATTTCAGAATTACAACTACTGTGTACTCAATAAAGTAATTATCACTTTTGTACCCTATCCTTGTATCCTTGCAACCTACACCCTGTCCCCCATCAGGGTTCGCAGTTCCTCTTTAAAGTTTGTCCCAACTTCTCTCAGTAACATAGACAAATAGCTTTGGCTCAGTCGGCCTTGCTGTGCTCTACCATGCAGAGGTTCCCATAAGACTAAATCACTGGCAAGCAGGATGCCTGATGCAGTGTCCCGCCATTTTTAATCTCATGCTCCGTAACTTGTTTGACAGCTTACTGCTTAGGTAGGCTACCATGCAAAATAACATTGCTGACCTTGTCCTTCAAAGGTCAGCAAACTTTTCTCTTGCGCCTTTGTCAGGGTTTCTGATCTGTAGAGCAGTACTGATTCGCAAGCCACAATTTAATATTCGTTAATTATACAGCATACAGGGTGGCCCAAAAGTAACTGCCCACATGCAACCCTTTAATAACTCACGTAATTCTTTTTAGAATTGCACAGAAATTTCAGAGATTATAGATACGGGTCAAACTTAGATTTCCTGAAAGTTTCGTCAAATTTAATTAATTACAGTGGGTGTGGCACGCCAATCCCACTTTTCCGCTTTTGTCACCATAAAGTGATAACGATTTAAGCTAGGAACTTCAAAGTTTCTAGACACATTTGGCTTGATAATCGAAGTGCTTTCCCAAAATTTCAAGTTGGTTGTTCAAAATTTACCCGAGTTATGACCCTTTTAAGATATTGCAGATATGTGATCTTGGCACTTAATCAGTGATTTCGTCACCCAATCAGTAATCTCATCGGGAGCTATTTGCTAGCGAGCAACAATGAGACTCATTAGGCGGTAACGAGCATGTTGGTGGATGACGATCTGATCACTTTGAATGAATATTGATAGTGACGTTCCTTAAGAAATTTGCGTTATAGCGCTTCGGTTGCTGTCCTATAAGCAGTCTCCACCCAATCTTCGCATTGATTGAGTGAAGATATCACTGATTAAGTGCTAGATCACGTATCTGCAAGATCTTAAGGCCACAGGGGGGGGGGGGGGTCGAGGCTTCGAAAAATGCAAAAAAATATTATGCTTTGAATCAATATAGGTATATTTTTGTGGTGGATACTTTGCCACCACTCATTTGTCTGTAGCTATTTTACTTTTTTTTATAAATGACGTTAACCAATTCTTCCTTAACCTCATTTTTTTGATAAATCGATAATGGAGGGCAGAAATATTGATGCCATTACAACTGAAAACTACGATAAGCTTTGTTTTTATTGTTTTTGTGTTATTTCAGCAGTTAAACTTTGAAAAATATACAAATAAAGGCAAAATACTCAAAAATCACATAACATAACGCTGGCAGAGCGGCGAATACGTGGGGACCTTATTGAAGCTTTTAAGGTAATTAATGGTATGACTGATTATGGTTCAGACTTGTTCAGACCAAGCAGATCAGGTCTTAATCTGGTTTCATCCAATAGATGTAGTTAAAGTGTGACAAAGGTCAAGAATATCCAGAAGTCCTTTCTCCCAGAGCGAGTTATTCCATATTGGAACAAACTCCCTCCAGACGTCAAGAACTCTGTGACAGTTTTAGGTTTTAAAATTAAATTAGAAGGATATATAAGATAGATATGATTTCTAAAAGTATTACAAATGATTGCTTTTTTTGGAATGTTTCTAATTCAGAAGTTTTAGTAAGAATTGAGGGAGCCAGTTATGTCAGTAATAAAGAGAAACATAACAATTATCTTTGGTTCCATCCTTATGTGGCAAAGAAGTGTTTTATAAATCTTCATTCCACTGGAAAGTTTTTAAAATAGGATAATGTTTTTGATAAAATTGTTTTTAAATATTGTATTTGATAAATAATTAATGTTGGTGGGGAAATATTTATTATATATTTTTTCACATAGTGCGATGATATTTTGTAGACATGTTTGATGATGTGATGTCATAAATTTTACTTTACTTTACTTTACTTTTATAAAAAACAGTTTTTTGCCTCTCCTGAAAACCTCGAATTTTTGACTTCAAAATCTATCTTCTCCTAGAGTTTTTATCCATTTCACCTCAAATTTGGAACTTATGTTCCTGACATAAATTTAAACGTTTTTATGTAACGATTGTTGTAATTTTGCTCCTAACTCTTATTATGAGGTTAACCATTTTAAATTTTGTAACCCGCACTCATGGTTAACCTCATATCTCAGCTTTGGAGCAAGATATCTTAAATCGTTACTTAGCAAAAACTCAAAATACCTTGAAGAACATTGCTGCCAAGTTACAAGGTTCTAAGTCATAAACTGAAAAAGAAGATAGATTTTGAACACGATTTCATTTAAAGTTTTCATTTACAATAGAATTACAGGTAAACCTCAAAATTCAACGCGCGATATCTTCAAATAGGAAACTTTGTTTTCGGTAAGGACAAAAGCATTTGAAAATTTAGATCGAGCTCTACAACATATCTCAAAATCGGGGGGCCTCGGCCCCCCCCCCCTTTTTGGCCCTTTTTAAAAAAGGGGGTTAAAAACCGGTTAAATTGTAAACCCAACCCCCAACTTGAAAAATTTTTGGGGGGGGGAAAAAGGGGGCACTTCAATTTAAAAAGGCCAAAAATTCTGTCTAGAAAAACTTTGGGGGAATTTCCTGGCTGAAAAAAACCCCTTTTTCCCCCTTTTTTTATTATGGTGGAGAATAGTGAAAAAAGGGGGGAGTGGCTTTTTGCCCCCCCCTACTGAAAAAAAAATTTAAAAAATTTTGAGGGAAAACTTTTAGGAAAAATTTAATTTTTGGACCCTATTTTTTAATCTTTAAAAAAATTTTCGTGCAATTTTGGGGAAGGGTTTTTTTATTTAAAGTTATTAAAAAGGGGGTTTGCGGGGGGGCAGTTATTTTGGGGGGGCCCCCAACTGTTTTTTGGGGGTTTTTTGGAATTTTATGAGGTTTGTTTTTAAAAACCCATAAAAAATGGGGGCCATTAGTCATGTTCCCCTTTTGGGTTTTTTTTTTTTTCGTGATTTTCCGTTTTTTAAAAATTTAAAAACATTTTGATGTTTTTTTGGGGGGGCCCCCTTGTAGCAAAATGGAAGGGGGATTTTTTTTCACAAACAATGGGGGGGGGGGCCCCGTTCACTGGGAGGCATTTTTGCAAAGGTTTTTTTTAAGAAAATCTTTATTTTTTTTTTCCCCAAACAAAAAAAAAATTATTTTTTTTCAAGTTTTTCCCCCCCAAATAACTTTTCTTAGTTTTTAGATTTTTCTTTTCGCTTTTGGCCTTTGAAAAAATTTTTTTTAAAAAATAGTAAAGATTGCTTAAACGGGATTCGTTTTTTTTTTTTTAAGATTTTTTCCGAAACCAACTGTTTTGGTTAAAACTTTTTAGAGGAAAGTTTGTTTGGGGGGACGATGAGGCTCAAAAAAAACCCGTGCCCAATTTTTAAAATACAAAGTAGTTCGGTAACTCTCTCAAAAAGGGGGGGGATTGTGCGAAAAAATTTCTTGTGTCACCGGAGATTGTTGGGGTTTTGGGGGGGGGACGTGTTTTCGGGACCCCAAAAAATTTCAGGGGTTTGAAGTCCACAAAATTTCCCCGGTTCTTTTGGTTTTTTTCAATGTAATAGTCTTTTGGGGCCTGGGGGCTTTTTTAAAGGGGGAGGGGAGAAGTAGGGGGGGGGGAAAAGTAGTGGTTAGATAGGGGGGGACTATTTATCCTTTAAATTTAGAATTTTTTCCCGCGGTTTTGAAAAATGTAGGCGGACCCCTCCTTACTGCTCTATTCCAGGCGGGTTTTTTTTGTTTTGTCGATTTTTTTTTAAAACTTTGAGTCCGAGGTTGAGGGGGGGGGCTTTATGGCTTTTAATGGTAGGGGGTCCCCCAGAAAAACGTGGATTTTTTTGGGTTTTTCTTGAAAAATCTATTTTTTTGGGGAACTCTAAAAAAGGGGGCCCCCATTTTAAAAAACCCCGTTTTAACTTTTCTAATTATTTTTTAAAAACTTAAAGCCCTTCTGAAGGATTGCCAAACCTTAAAAAAAGCCCAAAAAAACTTTTTTTTTTTTTTTTAAAGTGTTATGACTTGGTGGGGGGGCGGGAAAACCCAAAAACGAAAACCCCGGTTTTTTAAATTGGGGGGGGGGTTTTTACAGTTTTTATTTTTTTTTTTTCCTATTTAAATCAATTTTTAGTTAAAACAAAAAAAGTATTGGAAAAAATTGCTCCCAAAAATTTCCTGATTTTTCTTTTTTTTTCCTATTAAAAAATTTTCATTCCTCTCGTTTTGGGGGGGGGGGCATGGGGGGGTTTTTAAGGTTTTTGGACATTTTTAAAAACCCTTCAGTGGGCAAAAAAATAAAATGTGTTGCTTGTAAAAAACAAATTGCAGCAGTTTTTAAAAAACTGTGGGGTTTTTTTTTGGTTTTTTTACTAGGTTTTTTTTAAAGTGAAAATTTTTTTTGTTTTTACTTGGTGTAAAGTGCAAAAAAATTTTTGCACTAAAAGGGGGGCCCCCTTGGGAAAATTTTCCAAGATAGGGGGGTCCCCTCATTTTGCCCTTTCAATTTTAGGGGTTTCCCGGTTTATTTGGGGCTGAAGGGAAGGGGGATTGTTTTATAAAAGTCCTTTTTAGGGGGGGTTTGGGGCCCACCTTTCTTTTTTAAAAATTTCGTTCCGGTGTTGCATTTTAAAAATAACCCCCCAAATGTTATTTTTTTAAAAAAAGCACTGATAACAAAAAACCCCAATTTTTAAGGCTTTTTTTGTGGGGGGGCTAAAAAGGGGATTTGGGGGGGGGGACGAACCGGAAAAAAAAAATTTTCACGGGGAAAGAAGGGGATTATCGAAAAGAAAAAAAAAAACCCCATTCCAAATTTCAAGGGGCGGGTTTAAAAGTGAGTTGAAAAAAAAAATAAATAAAAAAATTTTTTTAAATTTTCCCCGGTTTTATTTGATCTTTTTTTTGATTTCATTTTTAAACCCAAAAATTATTCAAAAAAACTACTTCCCTCATTTCATTTGTGGGAAAAAAATAAATTCAAGTTGGGCAAAAAAACGGGGAGTTCGACGGGTGCCAAAATTTAAAAATTGTGTTTTTACGGGGGGGGAAAACGGAAGTTTAATTTTGGGGCATATTTTTGGGTTTGTTTTTAAAAATCCCCGGGGTTACCTTGAAACCCGGGGGACGAAAAAACCGGGGGGGGAAGGGGCGCGCGGCATGGGAGATTCAAAAACTTATGTTTTTGGGGCCTTTTTCAATTAAGTAAAAAAAGCGAAAAAAAAAATTTTCCCCAAAAATTTAGTTTTTTTAAGATTGAGAAAAAAGGGGGAAATTAATTAAGAAAATTCCCGGCCCTTTTCGCTGTCAGCTTAAAATTTTTATTTTTTTGGGGGTACTGGAATGTCCCCTTTTTATAAGTGAAAGGGGGAAATACGGCCCCGGGGGGAATATTGAATGAGTTTGCAATTAATATGGTTTTTTATCCGGGGGGGGGAAAAAAAAAACCGGTTTCCTGGGACTTTCTTGGGGGGGTCGGGGGGGAAATTTCCGTACGGGGAAAAAAAGGGGGGGGGAACTTTTTTCCCTTTTTTTTCCCAAAAGGGTTTCTTAAAATTTTCCCCTTTTCGTTTCTGGAAAATTTTTTGTTTCAAAAAATGCTAGAGTCGGGCTTTAAATTTTCAAAATTGGTGAATTTTTTTCGTTTAATCTGAATGTTTCTGTAAAAAAAAAAGGATTTTAAAAACTTTTCCTTAAAAACCCCCAAGGTGGCTTCCGGGGGGGGGGGACACGGGGGGCTCTTGGGAAAAACTTCATTGGAAAACAGGGGAAAAAACAATTTCATCCCCCTCAAATACATTTTTTAAACAGGGGTTTTCTCATTTAAAAACAATTTTTTTTTCCCCTCGGGGTTTTGCAGGAGCTAAAAAACCCCAAAAAAAAACTCGTTTATTTGTAGCTGTTGAGGGATTCGAGGGGAAACTTCAGGGGGGGTGATATTAAAATCCCTGTTTTGGCGGTCTTTTTTGGCCGGTTTCTTATGAAAAAAACCCCTAGCTTATGTTTTTTTAATGGGAACTAAAAAAAGTTTCTGGCCTTTGGAAAAAACCAAGCAGGGTTTTGGGGGTGTTTCCACATAAAAAACGTAATCCCCCTTTTTGGGGGGACAATTTTTCCCCCCCCAACCCCCGCCCCCCCCGGGGGCCCCCTTTTCCGTAATTTTTTTTTTTTAAACACTAGCTATGTTTTTCAAAAATTTCCCTTTGCGTAAATTTTTCCCAAAAATCCCCCCCCCCCAAACCTCGGGGGGGATTACGTAAAGTGAAAGGGGACCCCAAAAATTGGGGGATAGAGGGAAAACCTTTTGGGGTTTTTTTTAAAAACTATGGAAATTTATGGAAAAAAAAAAAAGGGGGTTTACCTTTGGGGACGTGTTTAAAGCAAGGGGAATTGGGGGGGACGGGGAAAATTTGGTTTAACAAAAAAAACCCCGAGGAAAAAAAGGGGGGGTTTTTCAAATCCCGGGGGGGATTATTTTCAGAAGGGGGGTTTTTGTTATTCTCTCTTTTTCAAAAATTTGAAAAAATGGGGGGTAACCTGGTTTTAAAAAGAGGGGGGGAAAAGGGGTTTTGGAGTGGGTATCGGGAGGGGAAAAAGGCTAAAACTGGAAAAAAAGGGAAATTTTAAAAAATGTGGTTTTAAAAAATTTTTTTCAGGTTTTTTAAAATTTGGGTTTTAAAAAACGATTTTTTCCCGAGTTCATTAGTATTCTTTTTACGTTTTTAAAAGACAGGAATCCTTGGAAATTTTAAAACAACATTTTGGGGGGCAAAACAAAGGTCACGAGGGGAAACTTCTGGCCAATAAAAGACTGTGTTGTAAGGGCCCCCCCAGCTGCGGGGGAAGTCTCTGATTGCCCCCCCAGCCTTTTTCCCCAAAACACTACAAATCCCCTTTTCACCTAAAAAGAAGTTTGACGTTTTTACGCAATTTCCATAAAAAAAAAGCTGGTTTAGTTTTTTCCTTTTACTTTTTCTTATGGGCTGGGGTTTTTTTAAAAAATTATAGGTTTTCCCAAAAACCCACCAGGGGAAGGGCGGGTTTTTAAAAAAAATTTTTTCTTTTTCCCCGTAATTTAAAGGGGGTTTTTTTTATTGTAATAAAAAAAAAAGGGGGGGCCAGTTCTGGGGCGTTCTGTCTTGCAATTTAAGCAAAACAGAACTTATTTTTAAAATCCCTCAGAAAAAACCCATCACGCTTTAGTCATGTGGTATACGGTAGGGCCATTGTGTAAATTTAAAAAACCCCGAGTTACCGGGAAGGGTTTGGGGGAAAAAACAAAACCCGCGGGGTTTAAATCGGGGTTCCCCGGTAATTGGGGAAGGTTTTTGGGATTTTTCCCCAACAGTGTGCATTTTAAAACCCCCAAATTTTAAATTTGGGGGGAAAAGGAAAAAGCCGTGGTGGAATTGTGGTTTTTTACGGTTTAAAAAATTGGGGCCCACGGAAATGGGGGGGGGTTTTTTTACTGAGTTTTCTGGGATGTAAAATTTTTAGGGGGAAGGCGGGGTGGGGTGGAAAATTTTGGGTCCCAAAACCCCACTGTGCACTGTGCTGTAACGTTTTTCCCCATTTTTAACATTGTACCCTGTTTAGGGAAGCCGGGGGGGGGGGGGGTGAGCAGGGGGGAAAGGAAGGGGGGGGGGGAAGATTTCGGGGCCCGGGGGCAGGCTCGGGGGGGGGGGACCCCTGGGACTTGCTTGAACGGAGGTAAAAAGGGAATTAATGGTTTAAAAAAAGGGGCCCTGAGGAGGGGGGGGGGTTTCCTACAGGGGGCGGGTTTTAAAATTTCCCCAAGATTTTTTCTGGGAATTTTGATTTTTATTTTTGAATTTTACCTTTTTTTATATTTTACTTTTATTTTCGGACGAAGACCAGTACATTAACCATTTTTCTTTTCAGGGGGAAAGGGGGGGTTGCTTTTTTTTTTGGGGGCCGTGGTCAGAAACCCCAAGGTTTTGTGAGGGGGACGGGTTCCCCAAAGGGACCTTTTACGTCAGGTTTTAAAAGGGTTTTGGGGAAAAAAAAAGGAGGGGGGGGGGAGGGGGGGGGAGGGCCCCAACCCAGTTTTAATTTCCCAAGAATCAGGGGCCAGGGTCAGTTTAAGCGAGAAAATTTATTTATAAAGGGTTAGAGTTTTTTCATTTTAGGTTTTAGTGTTTTTAAAAACTCAAAGGGGATCAGCCGGCCCCCAGTTTAGGGGGGAATATTTTTTCAAGTAGATTTTTCCCATTTTTGGTTTAGTGTTTTAAAAAACTCTAAGGACCATTTGCCGGGTTAGTTGGGGGGGAAAAAAATTACCCAAGTAGGGGTTTTTCCCTTTTAGGTTTTAGTGTTTTTCAAACCTTTCTTTTCCCAGGCAAGGGGGTAGGGGGGGGGACTATATTATCAATTTAGGATTTTTCCTGTTGGGGTTTAGTTTTTTTTTAAAAAAACTCTAAGATCTTTTGCCAGGGTCAGTTAGGGGGGGGGGACTATATTTTTTTCAAGAGGTTTTCCTGTTTGGTTTAGTGTTTTTCAACTCTAAAATCTGCCGGGGTTGGGTTAGAGGGGGGGGGGACTAATTTATCAAAGTAGATTTTTTCCCAGTTGGTTTAGTGTTTTTTAAAATCTAAGTCTCCAGGTTTTAAGGGGGGGGGGACTTTTTTATTAAAAGTAGGGGGGGTTTTCCAGTTTGGGTTTTTGGGTGTTTTTCAAAAACTCTAAGGGTTTTTCCCCCAGGGGTTTTCAGTTAGGGGGGAATTAATTATCAAAGTAGAATTTTTCCCAGTTTTTTTTAGTGTTTTTTCAAACTCTAAGGGGATCGGGGCCAGGTTTCATTTTTTGGGGGGGGGGGAAACTTTTTTTTTAAAATTTTAGATTTTTTTCCCAGTTGGGTTTTTTATGTTTTAAAACTAAAAAGGATATTTTTTCCGGTATTTAGGAGAGTTATATTATTAAATTTTAAGAGTTTCCCAGTTGGGTTTAGTTTTTTTTTAAAACCTCAAAATTTTTTCCCCCCGGGGGTCAGTTTGAAGGGGGGGGGGGGGGGGAACTATATTATCAAGGAGAGTTTCCAGTTGGTTTGTTTTTTTTTAAAAATCAAAAAAAAATCTTTTGCCGGGGGTTTCATTAGGGGGGGAAATATTAAAAGTGGGGAGTTCCCCCGTTGGGTTTTGGGGTTGTTTTTCAACTTTTTAAAAAATTTTTGGGAAAGGTTTCGGGTTAGGGGGAATATATTTTTTTCAAGTAGGTTTTTTCCAGTTGGGTTTTTTGGTTTTTTTAACTCTAAAAATCAGGGGCCGGGGTTTTTAAAAGAGAGAAAATTTTAAAAAGAGTTTTTTTCCCTTTTGGGGGTTTAGTGGCTTTTTTCCTAAAAAACCGATCAGCGAAATTTATTTTCCTATCTTTTTTTTTTAATTTTTCCCTAAAAAAAAAGGGGGGCTGGTTTTTTTAAAAATTTTTTTTTTCAGGGGGTTTTAATTCCCTGCGGGTTTTTGGGGGGGGGAAGGGGGGGCTTCCTAAAAAAAAAAAAGCGGTTTTAGGAACCTTTCCCGGGGGAAAATTTCAGGGGGGGGGGGAAATTTTCAAAATTTTAACGGAGGGCCCCTTGTTCTTTAAGGGGGGACTAGGGGGATTTTTTCCCGGGGCCCCCATCAAAACACGGGGGGGGGACGATGGGGGGACTTTTTGGCTGAATTTATTTTTTGGGACAAAGTGGAGGTTTTCCCCTGAAAAACATTAAATTTTATTTGCAGCTGATACTTCCTTTTAAATTTTCCCGGGGGTTTTTAACTTTTTCCCCCCACTATTTTAATTGTTACCAAAAACAAAAAACAAAACCCCCCCAAAAAATCTTTTTTATAGACAAAAGATGGGGGGGGCGATTTTTTTTTTTTTTACTGGGGAAACAAACAAGCTTTTTTATGGAAAAATAGAAAATTTCTTTACAATGATAAAATTTCCATCGATTTCTTTCTGGTTTTGGGGGAAAAAAAATTTATTTTCCCAGGGTGGGGGGGGAAAAAAAAATTGTTAAGGGGTAGTTTGGAAAACCCCCCGGGAAAAACTATGGTTTTTCCTTTTACTCAAAAGAGCAGTTAGGAACTTGAAAGGGGGCCGGAAATGGAAAAAAAAAAATTTAAAGGGAAAAAAGAAGCTCTGGGGGGAATTGGGGAACTTCAGGGGGAAAAAAGAGGGGGGAAAAAAAAAAGGGGACCCAAAAAAACGCAGAAAAAAAGAAGGGGGGGGGTGAGTGGGAAAAGTCGGTGAATCTTTTTTTGGGGGTTGGATGAAAATTTGAATATTGCTATATGGTAATGTCCCTTTATTAAATTGGCCACAATATTATTTTCTCGGGGTTTTAAGTTGTGACAAAATTTTAAAATAGGTTCCCTGATATTTTTTTTATGTTTCCTGATAGGATAATTTTCATATCAATTTTTGCTGGAAAATGAGGTGCGAAAAAAATTGTTTTCCCAGGAAAAACCCTGTAAAAGAGGTTGAAAGGGGGCGGGAGGGGGGAAGTTGCTCCCAAGCTCGAGCTTACCCTCTGGGGGAACTTCCCTGAGAAAAAAACCTTTCATTCCCCCACTTCTTAACCGGGGGGTTCTTATTTGAAGTGTGCAAAATTTTTTGGGGGCCCTGGGGGGGGGCTATTGTTTATTGGTTAAGTTGGTTTAAAAGCAGTTTTTTCTAAAACGGACACCACTTTTTGTTAAAAGTTTTTTAGATCAAAAGTACTACCCTTTTTATCTTTTACGAGGGATTTAGAAACCTTTTTACGGGAATAACCAAAATAACCTTTTACTGAATTTTAAACCGAATACGGGGAAATTAAAAAAGTTTTTTTTCCAAAAACCCCAGGCGGGGATTTGTTCGGGGCCCCAAAAAACCCAAACAAGTGGGATTTGTTTGTGTAACTAAAAGGGGGGGGGCCCCCCCACCCACCGGGGCCGGTTGGGGGGACATTGGGGGAGAAAGGGGATTTTCCCCGCCCAAAACATTCCCTTGGGGTTTTCCGGGCCCCGGGGAAGGGGCCCCCCCAAAATCCCGAAAAAACTGGCCCCCGCGGTTTGGGAAAAGCAGGGGGTATTTTTGTTTTGCTCCCCGAAAGCGGGGGGGTACATTTTTTTAGGAAAAGGGGGGGGGCCCCCAAGGCGGCCCCACCTCAAGAAAAAAAAAATTTTTGGGGGGGGGCCGCAGTTTTTTTCACTCTAGATTTTGGGGGTTTTTAAGTATGGTTTTTCGTTTTTTTGGGCCTTTTTTTGGGGGAAAAAAAAATTTCCCGGGGATTCTGATTTAAAAGTTAAAAAAGGGGGGGAAAAGCTCTGGGTTGTGGGGAGTTCGGTGCTTAAATTTTTTGCTGAGATTTTATCTTTCCCCAATTTACACGATGGGGAAATCCAAAAATTTTTTGTAGTTTTAATTTTTTTTAATTAGTAGGAGTTTTTTTAGGGTCGAAAAAATTTTTTTGTTTTTAAAATTTAAAAGCCTTTCACGGGGGGACTAAAAAAGGAAAAACCCCAGAAAAAAATTTTGGCCAAAAATTTTTCGGGGGGAAAACTAGAAAGGAAAAGCCCCAAAGCAAAAGGGGGTAAGGGGGGTTTAAGTTCCAAATTTACGTACGGGGTTACGGAGGGGGGGTTAAAAAATTTCCAAAATGGTGAAAAAACCTCTAAAGGGGGGTTTTTAAACTAAAAATGTGTGAAAAAAAAATAATTTACCCGCAAACCCGGGGAGTGGGGCCCCTGGAGATTTCGGTTTGAAAATTTTTTTGGTTTTTTTTCGAGAAAAATTTTTACCCAGGGATTACCCCTGGACATTGAACATGGCCCAAAAAAAGTAGGCCTTTTTGGGCCATTTTGCGGCCCCCGATAAAATTGGAATTTTAAGCCTTGGGGGGAAAAAACAAAATTAAAAATTTTCTGGGGTTTCATGTTGCAAAAACCCCTTTGCCAAACCCCCGGGGTTTAATCCTAGGGGTTGGGTCGATTTTTAAAAACCAAATTACAAGGTACTTAATAATTTTTTTTTCCCCATTGCCCCGGGGGGCCTTGGGTTCTACTACTAAGGGGATTTTTGGGCCCGGGGGGGGACCATTCCGGCCCTGGGCCTTAGTCCCCCGGGGTTTACCCTGAAAACCCCGGGGGAAAAAAAATTTTAAAAAACATGAAAACCGGGAAAAAGGCCTTTTTGGCAGTTGAAAGCTCATTGGATAAAATTGGAATTTTTAGCCTTGGGGAAAAACCAAATTTTTAAAACTGTTTTGGGAATTCCATTTTTTGGCAAACCCCCACTTCCCAAAAAAACCCTGGAGAAATTTCCCTTGGTATCAGTCCCCAAAAAAAAAACTTTTCAAGGGATATTTTTAAAAATTTGTCCCCATTGCCCCAAGGACTTTAAGGGGTCTGGCCTCAGGGGAAAAAATTTTTGGGGGGGGGGGGGGGAACCCTTAAACCCCTTAAAGCCAAACCCCCTTTAAAAAAAGACCGGGGGACGTTTAGTGGGGAAATTTAAAAAAAGGGGGAGAAACCCCAAAAACGGAAGGGTTTTTGGGTAAAAAGGGTTTTTTAAAAATGGGAGTAGGGGGGGGTTTAAAAAAGAAAAACAAAGGTTTTCCCGGGGGGGCTTTGGTTCGGGGGGTTCCTAAAAATTTTCTTACTGGGGAAATGGGGGAAATTTTCCAATTCCCCCAGCCAGTGGGGGGTCATACCCCATTGTTTTTTCCGGGGGTTCTTTATTTTTTTCTTGCCAGTGTTCAAAAGGGGGGGGAAAATATTGGTTTTGGGGGGGCCAAGGGGTCATTCACAAAAAATCTGTTGTTTGTTTTTGGGGTTTCGGGGTTTTTTCTTTGCTTTTTTTTTTTTCGGAAAACCTTATTTTTTTTTTTTTCGGGCCCGGGTTTTTAGGCCGCAGGGGTTAAAAGAACGCCGGGTCTTACAAATCGTTGGTTGGGGGGGTTCGGAAAAACCCCAGGGGGACGGGCCTGGGTCGTGGTTGAAGGGGGCGGTGGGGACTTTTTTTAAAAGTTAAGGATTCATGGGGGGGGGTCCTGCACCCCCCCCCGGTCTACTCAGCCCGGGAAAAACTCGGAAAATCGGGTTTTTTTTGGGGGGTTAAATGGGGGGAAAGGCCGGGGCACTTTGCCCCCAAAAAAGGGGTT
>NW_026971899.1:0-21342 GCF_026151205.1 Bolinopsis microptera | reverse complement strand
TCTTATTTTTAGCTGGAAGTCCTTTGAATTTCACTTTTACATCAATGTTATAGACAAGTGGGGCTGGCTAATTGGCTCATGGAAAAGAAACATCTCTGCATATGGTGGAATGCTCTTTGTCAAAGTGCTAATGTCTCCATGTCAGGTTGTTGGCTATGATGTTCAAGGTGTAGAATTGGAGATGAATCTTGTGCCCATGTTTGAAATGAACATAAGCGAGAATGATAGTGATATGTTAATCGTAAATCCCAATTACTTTACTGAACACAGGATCAGATGTACTTTATACTCAAAAACGGAGCATTATCTTACAATTAAACGTAACATTGAATGTCCAGAGGAAATTAAAATTTGCTGTTTGAAAGGTGATTCAGGGGATGATCATGATAAAGAACAAATGATTACAGATTTTGAGGAAGCATTGGGTTCAGGATAGTTTTTTGACTATAACAAACGCCATATTCGATAGTTTTAAACAATGGGGTGGCATTACATTTTTGTAAGATAAAATGTGCCTCTCGCCATCCTGTGATAATGAACTTGTTGGAGCCTGGGTTCTTTACTGGGGGTTACGGAGGTCATGGAACTCAAATACTGCTTTTGAAATACCGCTCAGGACATGTTTTACTTGAAAAAAGGTGTCAGGTGGGATAAAGAATGTGGAGGTGTGGGAGGCAGTTTTCGATTGATATTGGACACAAAATTGCCCTGTTGATTATTTGAATGTCCTCGAATTTATCGCAAAACCAACCTAAAAATTTAATGTCAAGGACGTTTTTGAACCGATTTTCAAGTAAAAGAACCATTCTCGGCCCAAAGATGGAAACTAAGTTTTTAAAAAAAAGTTTGTTATTCATGTCCGACAATGGTCTGGTTCAAACTCTAAGTCTATGTTTCCTGAAAGAACTTTGGGAGTTGATGAGGAATGAAAACAGCTTTCATTGCTGCCGTTTAAAGGAAAAAAATCACTCTGTTGCAGTATTCCAATCTTACTGCTGTTAGTCAAGAGTATTTCCGTCAGGAAGTATTAGTTTGTTACCCACGAAATAAGAACAGCCTTTTATGTTTTTACTATTCGTATGAGGGAATCTTACCTTGGCTTTAATAAGGTTCAAGAAATACCTTACAACGATTATATTTACCTTCTGAAAACAAAAAAAGGCTCGGCTGTGATATGTTAAAAACCTTAAATGAAACTATTTAACCTTAAAATAAACTTTTTTTTAAGGTTTTTTTCCAACAAAGCTCCTAACCATTTTGGAAACACCTTCAATCTTTCCTCTAAGGTTTTTCTTTTTCTAAAAAAACACGAAAAGAAATTTTGATGTGGGGAATACTCTATGATGTTTATTTTTTGCAAACCCATTAATGTGTAACCTTACCTTTGTTCTTAGTTTTTGGCTGTTTTTTTTATTGTTTGGTGATTTTGGACCAATAATATTTTTTGACCAAAAAATTATGGGCGGTATATTAGATGTTAGAATTGTTTGACTTTTTCCACGGCATAAAAAAAAAACCCATGGTTTCTTAAAGAAAAAATTCATTTTTAGAAACCCACTGTATGCTTCCCCCATTGGAGCTCGTTTTGGCTTGGTTATCTGTTTTTTTTTTTTAGTGAACCCCCCAAGCTCAGTATCTTCTTTTACATTTTTACATAATTTAAATGAAAAAAGTTATTATGTTTAATTAAAAGTTTTTTTTTTTGGTTTTTTAAGCAGTGGGGGTTTTTGTTTAAAATGACTGATTGGTTGTATTTTATTTGTGTATTTTCTTGTGTATTTTGACGGATTTGATTTTTTTTTAGATCCATAGATCTTGTAAAGCGAGGGGTGATTTTATTTATAGAATTCTATAGTTGGGGAGCATCACGGGCTTTTCGGCGACCAAAGTGATAACAAAGGCCCAAAATGTGGGGGGTGATGGAAAAAAACTAAAATGAAATTTAATCGGGGGGGGAAACGTTTTCCCGGTTTTTACCATTGGCAAATTTTTCCACTAAAAAAATAGGTAATTTTAGTAAGCGAGCCCATATTATAGGGATCTTAAGTACCAGTTAGCATAGAATGGGGACCTTGGGACCACCCCTAACCCCTTGGGCTAAAAACATTGCACGGAATGATTTATTACTGATTAAGGTTGGCGCATAAAGGTCGTTGGAAACCTTTAATAATTTTAATTTCTTGTTTGGATTGTAATATTTTTAAGGGGCAGCATATAATATTTTTTAGAGCAGCATTTTAATTTTAAACTACTGTGTATTGTTTAAGCCAATTTGGGGGTCCCCACCTTACTTACTTTTTCTTGGGTTCCAAAATTAATTGGGCTCGCCTTACAAGACCCTTTGTAATTTTTTAATCAGTAATTCTTAGTAAAGATGCTTTTTCTTAGTATAAAAAAGCCAAATGAGTCCCCGAAACATCGATTTTTTTTCATTTAGGTTTTCCCAGCCCCATTTTTCTGTGTTCCCTTGGGTTGGGAGAGCTGCGATGCCTTCCTTACTGAAACAAGAACAAATATTTAGATAACAAAAATTTTAGGTTTAAATTTTAATTTAATTTTTGCCTTCCAAATTTTAGGTTGGAAAATTTTTGTGAATTACAACAAATAATATCAAAAAGATTTGCATGGTTTTTCATTCAAATTTAGATAAATTCTGTAAAATTTTTCACCATTGCTTTGGGTCATTTTGTTATGTTTGAAAAATTGCCAAGAAAAATTCAAATTTTTGTGGTCCCAAGTAGTGGCCTAGCTAAATTTTGTTTGCCCCACGAAAAATCAACAAATTAAAAATTCCCTTTAAAAACCCAAAACATAGGATTAAAAATAAAAATCTTCTGAATTTTTGCAAAAAGGCAAAAAACATGATTTCGGAAAATGTGTTTAAAACAATTCTTTTTGACTGGAGGGGATTTGGCCACAAATTTCCCACAGTTTCTAGACTGCAAACACTGCTACATAGTCTAACCTTTAAGGGCTTTTCAAGTTTAATTTTTTTTTTTTAAGTTTGAAAAATTTACAATTTATAATGTTTAATATGAAATTGAAAAGGGGGCTTTTCCACATATTAGGGGTCACAAGTTTTTTTGGGGCCCCATTTTTTTTGGCCACCCTCCGTCCAGCATTAAAGCGACCCCCCCGGCACCCCTCCAAATTACGTCAGCTCAGATTGGGGGGGTTTTGAGTGCTAATGTGGGGGAGGGTTTTCAGGTTATTGAAAGAGGTGTATACAGCTCCCACTTGATTGGGTCAGAAATTGGAAAAATTTAAATTAAAGGGAATTAAAAATGGTTTATTGGATGTCCAGCAAGGTTCCAGCAAAATCTGGGCATTTCCAAGCCCCCATTTTCCCCCCCTCCCCTTATTCACGTAAATATGTGGAACGGATTCCCAAGTAGATGGCTTAATTTCAGATCGCCCGGGGACCTTTCAGTGTAAGTTGCCTTAAAAATTGCTTATTAAATTTATTTGAGGATGCGTGATTCTTTCCTTTCTCCAAACCCCCTTACAAGCTAATCTTCACAATATTTCATTTTTTTCTAATCAACATTTATTTAACTTAATTTACCATTTGACAGTTAAATCCTCTCAGTTTTTTTTAGGGGTTTTGTTACAAGAATTGAAGAAAATCTGATCTGCCTGTGAAACTTGACTTTGAACACGGGAACATAAAAATTGGGAAAGACAACCCAATGAGGGACGGAATTTGATAATGGACTGTTTCCATTCAAAACAGAGGAAAGGAGGACTGAGGGTAAAAATGAGGTTCAAGAAAAAAAACCGGGGGAAATTTCTCTGTCCTGAAGGGTTTCGCCATTTTTCCCTTGTGAAAGAGTATTTTGTTAAAACCGGGTCGGGGGAACATCACTGTGATACGATTGATCAAAAAATCCCCACAAACCAAGTTAAAAAAACTGATGAGATAGCTTATAATCCTGTTGGAAAGGGAATTGTCACAGTTTTACCAGAAGAAATAATCCAAAACCAAAAACATCGTCCGAAAGTTAACAGGGGGGAAAAAGGCCCTGATCAAAACCCTAAAGATTCTCAGAGTAAACAAAAACCAAATTTGCAAATGGAAAGGGGCCCCAAACGGATGTTTGTGATTTTTTCTTATTGCTGGTCGTTTGGAAAATCGGGATCTTAGAAAACATATAAAAAAATTACATTTCGGGATGAAAAAACCGTTTTAAATGTTCTGATTGTTTCTTATGCTTGTTCCATAGGGGAATTATGATCTCCTCCAGACATCAGAGGAAAAAAATACATTTGTGGTCGCAAAGCCCTTTTGGGCTTGTTCATATTGTTTTCCTAACTCCGCTTCTCAGAAAACTCAAGTCTCCAAGTTCATACAAAGATTTTGGGGTCATGATTATTGGTGTTTTTACCGTTTAAATGCTCTGACTGTTTCTTTTTTATGCTACTCCCACCAATTCAGCTTTTTTAATTCACCCAGCGATCTCATTCGGGGGAAAAAAAAAAAACCGTAAAAAGTGCCCTTTTTGAGAACGTTTTTTCTAATTTGCTTTGCTGCTGAAAAAAAATTTTCAAACCTAACAGCTCACCAGAGAAAACCGCATTCGGATTGAGAAGCCCTTTTAAAATGTGCCTTTTTTGGGGGGTTTTGTGACTTTTCTGCCACAGCGAAAGCAAGTCTTACAAATCACAGGAAAAAGCCGTCATTATTTTCGAGGAAAATTAAACCGTTTAAAGTGTGGATGATTGTCCATTCCGCGGGCCCTTTGACAAAAACTCTGGCCCTTTTTGATTCATCAAACGTATACATTCGAATGAGGGAAAAACCGTTTCAAGTGTTTCTTTTTTTCCACTGGCACCTATGCTGGCTATTTTCAAGAAGCAAATCTTAAAAAGTCCCACCTGAAAAAAGGGGAATCTTCTAGCGGAAAGCCTCACAAATTGCACCTGGCCCTGTTCCTTTGCTGCTGGGGTGATAAGTCTGATCTCTTTGGTTCATTACAGAAAACCACATGATTTTTGGGATAATTTTGGATTTGAACGATTGCGATCGGGGGCGATCATTTTTTTAAAGCTGCATGCTATTTTTTAAATGTTTTTGGGTTTTTTGTTTCGGTATATTAATTTTAACCAAAATTGAACATTTATAATAGGGGATTAATTTATTTAGCGGCCATGTTTATTTTTTTTCCAAAAGCTTTTTTTTTGGTACTTTTTCCGGGTTGAAAACTAACCCAAAAACTATTTTATTTTTCAAAGAAAATTATTTTATTTTTGATTATAATACGTTTTCGGTTACAGAGCTTCGTTTTGGATCGTCGGACGATTCTTTTTCATTAGCCCCCAAAACGCTGGTTGCTATGAAGATTTTAGTTTTTTTTCTCGGGGAATTGATTACTATAACTAAAACAAATAAAAATTGTAATAATAAAAATGTATTATAATATTTTTGGGCATATTTAGTTTATTCTGAAACTTATATTTTTTGTATAACTGTTTTCCAGTGATCTTACTCTAATGGATTTTCCTTGTTTTTAGAACATGAAAAGTAGAACATAGGAAGTCCAGCAAAAAAAATAATATAATTCTTGCCAAGGCAAGCATTTTCGTAGATATCGTAAGGCCGAGCGAGTTTTTTAAACATTGTAGTATTCAGTTGTGAGCAAACACAGGTTTTCTCGACTGGTTAAAAAACAAAAGGGAAAAAAAATTTCGGGTTCCCGTTTGGGGGGGCCAATTCTTTTGGGGGCCTTTTTACAAAATTAAAAATTTAAAAAAAGCTTTTTTTAAATCTTAAAATTTTTTACTTTTTTTAAAATTTTTTTTGGGGGAAGGGGTTTCCCTTCCCAAAAACTTTTTTTAGGGGGGGGGGGAATTTAAAAAATTTAAAGGAAAAGTAAAATTTTTAATTTAAGGTGGGCCCCAAAAAATTTGGGGTTTAAACCCTTTACAGGGGGAAGGGGGTTTAAAATTTTATTATGTTTCCCTTCAAAAAAAAAATTTACAAAAACCCCCAAAGGGGTTAAAAAATTTTTAAGGGTTAAAAAGGGGGAATTTTGGGGCTAAACCCCCTTTTCAGAAGGGAAATTTATTTGGGGTTATTTATTTTTTAATTTTCCAAGAAATTCTTAGTGGGGAAGGGCCCCCAATCCCAATTTTAAAGCCCGGGAAAATTTTTTAAAAATTTTTTTTTCTTTTTTGGGGTTTTTCCCAAAACCGGGTTTTTTTTGCCTTTGTTTAAAAACCCACTTGGGGTTTTTTGGTCGGACCGGAAAGGACTGGGAAACCCCCCTTGGAAAAACCTTCAAGGGGAAAAAATTTCATTTAAAAAATTTATTTCCCCAAAAATTTAAAATTTTAAAAAGGGCTAATGGGAAATTTAACCCACGGGTCCCAACCCCAAATAGGAAAAAATTTTGGTTTTCTTGTTTTTCCCTATTTTTTGGGGGGCAGAAAAGGTTTGGGGAAAAAAAAGGGGTTTAAAAATTTTGGGTTTTTAAAAAAAAAAGGTTTTTTTTTCCATTTTTTCCCCTTTTTAAACCTTTTTTTCCAGTTTAAAGTTTAGGGGTTTCCCCTTTTTTCAGGCCAAACTTTCCCCCAACCCATTGGGGACTTTTTGGGGGCTTTCCTTTTTTATTTTTAATTTTCCCATTTTAAATTATAACGTTTAAATTTAAAATTTTTTTTTACTTTTTAAAAAAACCCTTTTCTATTTTTACCTGGGGCCTCTTCTTTTTTCCCCCCCCAAATTTTTTTTGGTTTAAAATTTTAGCCCCGGGGTTTTTTGATTTTTTTGGGGGAAAAAGTTATCCCCCAACTTTCAAAAGGGGGATTTTTTTCTTTGGGCCAACAATGCTTTTTGGTGGAAAATTTGGGGGTTTTTTTTTTCCCGGGACCCCCAATTTGGGTTCCCCCAAAATTTTAAAGGGGGGGGGTTTAATGGGGGGGCCGGCGGGGGGCCCGGGGTTTTTATTTTGGGGGGTTTAAAGGTTTTATTTGGGAAAAAATTGGGGGAAAAAAACCCCCTCTTTTACCAGTTTTCCCCGGGGGTTTTTTTTTTTCTTTTTTTTTAAACCGTGGCACCGGTTTTCTTTTAACCCCCCGGGGGAAAAGGGGGCCCGGTAGGGGGGGGGTTTTGGGGGGGGGCCCTGTTTTAAAAAGGAAATTTTTTAATTTTTTTGTAATTTTTTTTAAAATTTTTAACATTTTTCGATTTTTTGCTTTTTTTTTTATTTTTCCAGAAAAAATTTTTTAAATTTTTTTTACAGTTTTTTAATCTTTTATTTTTTCTTAATCTAAAAATTTTTTTTTTAATTTGGAGGTTTTTTTTATTTTTTACTTAGGATTTTTTCCCAAGGGGATAGGGCAAAAAAAAAAGGTTTGCATAATGGGTTGTATTTAAAAAATTTCTTTTTTTTAAAATTTTTTATTAAATTTGTTTTTTTTTAAAAAAACTCTTTATTTTTTGAATTTTTCCGGGGGTTCGGTTTTGGGGTTTTTCCGAAAAGGGCCCCAAAAAGCTTTAAGTTTTGGAAATTTTGGGGGATAATTACTTTTTTTTTCGGGTTTTTTTCTTACGTTTTTTTAAAGCAAAACCCCTTTATTTTTAAAATTTTGAAATTTTTGGGGGATAAAATTAAAATTTTACTTGGGGAAATTTAAAAAATCTGTGGAAAAAAAAAATTTTCCCTTTAAAAAAGGAAAAGGAGTATTTTGGGGGGAAAAACCCCCACTAAATTTTTTCCCAAAACTTTCCGTTTTTTGGGGTAAATTAAAAAAAAGGGTTTTGAAAAAGGGAGGGGGAAAACCCTTGGGGAAAAATTTACCCAAAAATTTTTGGGGGGTTGAAATGGTTTCAAAACCCTAAAAAAAAAAAGCCCCCCCGAAAAAATTTTTTTGGGGGGGGGAACTTTTTAAAAGCTTAAAAACGGGGGCCAAAAATTATGGGGGGGCCCCCACTTTTTTAGAAAAAAGGGGGGAGGGGGAAAAAGGGCGGGGGGGGCCTTAAAAGGTGAGGGTTTTTTTTGGGGAAGGTGAGGGAAATTTTCAGGGTGTTTGCGAGGGGTTTTGCCTTTTCCAATTTGGGGTTTTCCCTTTTTCCCGTGGGGAAAAAAGTCTCCCCCTTTTTTAAAGGGTAAAAAATTTTCATTTTAAAGGGAAGGGGGAGGGAAAGGGGGGCCAAAGTTTAAACAAAGGTTTCCACCACCCCCCAAAACCCGGTTTTTTTCCTGGTGGGGTTTGGGGAAATTAACCGGGGGGAGCCGGGGGAAAACAGGGCTTGGTTTTTGGGAACCCCCGGGGTTTTTCTTTTGGGGGGAAAGGCCCGCCCCGGGGGGAAAGGGGTTTAAGGGTTTCGGAAAAGGTTTTTGCTGTCCCCGGGGCCCTTTGGGAAAAATTGGTTGGGATTTTTTTTTGGGGGAAACCGGCAACCAAAAAAGGGGGGAAAAAAGGCAGGGGAAAAATTTCCCCCTTGGGGGAACCTACGGGGGTTTGGGGGGGTGTTGGTAAAAGGGGGACTGAAAAAAAAAGGGGAGGGGCCCCCTTTTAATTTTTTTATTTTAAAAAAGGGAAAAATAAAAAAAAGGGGGAAGCCCCAAATTTTTTCCCCCCCCTTTCTTTTGAAAGCAAACCCCAAGGGATAAATGGGGGAAAAAAATTGGGTTCCTTTGGGTTTTGTCCTGAACCCCGGGGTTTAAAAAAAGCTTTTCCCAAACTGCAAAATTTGCGGGGGTTTCCCGTTTGAGGGTTTGGCCCATTGGGGGGGGAGGGAAGGCTAAACCCGGGGGCCGTATTGTTTTTGGGAATTGGGTAAAACCGGGGTTGAAACCAAAAAAAAACCCGGGGCCCCCCTTTTAAATGTGTAAAAATAAAGAAAAGGGGGGGGCCCTTTTTAGTACCCTCTGAAAAAAGGGTTAAAAAACCAAAAAATTTAAAGTTTTTTTTCGGGGAAGAAACCCCCCGTTGGTTTTTAAAAGTTGTAATTTGGCGGGCCCCCTCAACCTTGGGGGAGTTTCCCTTTTTTTTGAGAAAAAATTTTTGGGGGGAAATTTTTGGGGGGAAAAACTTAATCCCCCGGGGTTTTTTCCCACCAAAAAAAAGGGGGGGGTTTTGGGGCCCGGGGGAATTTTTTCTCGGGGGGGTTTTTTTAATAATGAAAAAAGGAAATTTGGGGGGCCCAATTTCCGGGGGAGGGTTTTTCCCAAAATTCCCATTCATTTAGGGGGGGATTTAGGGGCCCCGAGGGGACCCCCCAAATTTTAACGGGGGTTTGGTTTTGGGGGGGGTTACGGGGTTTTAATTTTAAAGGGGGCCCCCCCAACGGGTTTTCGGATTTAAACTCCCCAAAATTTTGAAAAAAAACCCGGATGTTGGGTTCCGGGCAAATTTTTTTTAAAAAAGGAAAAATTTTCCCCCTTTTCCCTTTTTTTTGGGGGGCCCCCAATCTTTTTTTTTTTATCCCCCTTTTAAAAATTTTCTGTTTTTCAAAAAAGGTTAAAATTTTGTATTTTTTTTAAAAAAATTTTTTTTAAAATTTTTACTTTGAAAAGGGGTTTTATTTAAATTTGGGGGGGAGGGGGGCTTTTTTTTTTTCGGGGCTTTTAATTTTAGGGGCGTTTGTGTGTTTTTTTTTTTTTTATTTTTAAGGGGCAACAAATTGGGGGAAAGGGGGGGCTTTGTTGAAAAAATAAAAAAAAAAAAACCCAAGTTTTTGGGGGTTTCCCAAATTTAATTTTTTTTTTTTTTTTCCCTGGGGGGGGGAACTAAGAAAACCCCCCCAAAACCAATTATTTTTTCATTTTTTTTCCCCAGTTAGAGTTTTTTTTGGGTTTTTGTTCTTCTTGAAAAATTTGGGGGTTTGGTTTTATTTTTAAAAGTTTTTTTTTTTTTTAAAAACCCCTCTGACCCAATTTCCCTTTAATTAGGGAAAAAAAGGGGAAATTTTTTGGCCCCGGGGGCCGACATGGGGAACCCCCAAAATTTTCGGGGAAATGGGGGGGTTTTTATTTTTTTCCTTTTTTTTCCCAAGCTTCTAAAAATTTATTTATTTTTTTCCCCCCCGCTTTCCCGGCCGGGGGTTCCCAGGGGTTGGTTAGTGGAAAATTTTTTTGTACTTTGGTTTCTTTTAAAAGGGGGGGGGTACATCCCCGGAAAAAACCGGGGGCCCCCCCATTTTATTTTTGGGTTTGGGTTTTTCCCCTTTTCCCCCCCCGGTTTTTTTTTAAAATTGGAGGGGATTTGGGGGATTTATTTTTTAAAACCCCGTTTCCCCCTGGTGTTTAAAAAAAAGGGGTTTTCTGAGGGGGGAAAAAAGGGATTTTAAAAAAAATTTTTAAGAAAAATGGGAAAAAAAACCCTTTTTCCAAAAAAACCCCAAAATTTTTTTAAAGGGCCCTTAAAAAATTTTTCCCCAAAATTTTTTGGGCCCAATTTTTTTGGGGCCAAATTTTTTCCCCCATTTAGATGTAAAAAATTTTTTTGGGGTTTTAAAAAATTTCCTAAAATTACCCCCCCAAACAATTTTTTTTTCCCAAAAAACCAAAATTTTTTTACGAAAAAACCTTTTTTTCCCCCGCCCCTTTAAAATTCATTTAAAAAATTAAAGGTTCGGGTTTTAAACCAAAAAATTTTTTGCTTTCTAAAAAAAAACCTTTTAAAACCTTTTTAAACGTTATTTTGGGCCCGGGGGGATTGGGAATGGTTTAAAAAGAAATGATTTTTAAATTTTGGGGGGGAAATTATGAAGGAGGAGGGAAAGGGGGGGAAAGGGAAAAAAGGGCTCAGGAATGGAAGGGTTAATCGGGGGGGAAAATTTTTAAAAAAGGTTTAACGGGGGGCCCCGGGGAAAATTTAAAATTTTGGGGGAAAAAGGGCAAATAAAAATTAGGGGATTTGGGGTTTTCCCCCCCCCCCTTTTGGGAAACCCCCCAATATTATCAAAAAAATTTTGCCCAAAACTTTTGTGTCCCTTAAATTTTTGCCCCAAAATGTGGCTCCCTTCCCCCCGGGGAAAACCCTTTTCCCCGGAAAATCGGGGAAAAATTTTCTTCAAAATGGGAAAAAGGTAAAAACAAGGGAGGGGGGGGGCCCGGGCCACCTTTTTTGTTAAAAGGTTTTTTGGGAAAACTGGGGGGGAATTTTTTTCCTTTTGGGATTTTAATTTTTTCCCCCCGCTCAAATTTTTTAAAAAATTTTTTTATTTTTCCCCTGTGTTTTTTTTTTGGGGGGGGGGAAAAAGGGGGCGGAAATTGGGTTTGGTGGGGAGGGTTTTTTACCAAAATTTGGGGGGGTGTTTTTAAAGGGGGGGGGGACTTCCCAAAAAGGTTTTTTTGGGGACTTTTGCGTTTTAAAGGGGGGTTTTTTTTCCTCTAAAAAAAAAAGGCGGTTGAAATGTGGGCTGTTTGGGGGGAAAAGGGGGGTTTAAAAATGTTTTTTTTTCCTATTTTTTTTCACTGGGGAGGGGACTTTTTTTGGTGAAAAATTAAAATTCTTACCTGGGGTTTTTTTTCCCCCCAAAAATTTGGGGCCTCTATGGGAAAAATTTTCCCGGGGGGTTTAAATTGAAAACCTTTTTTCTCGTTTAAAATTTTCCCCAAATGAAACAAAAAATCGGGCTTTTATGGGTTTTTCTTTTTTTTTTTTTCCCCCCCAAATTGTTTTTTTAAAAAAACCCATTAAAAGAATTTAAAAGTAAAAAAGGGGGCCCAAAACCAATTTTTAAAAGGGGGGGCGGTTTTTCCCCCCCCAATTCCCCCCCCCCCCCCTGTAAATGTTTTCCCCCAAAAAAACAATTTGTTTTTAAAAATTTTAAATTTAAAATTTTTTCCCGTTTTTTTTAAAGGGAGTTTTTTTTTCCTATCATTTTTAAAAATTGACTGTTTTTTTGGTTTTTTTGGGAACCCGTTTTTAAAAATTTTCCCCCCCAAAAAAGGTTTTTTTTGGCCCCCAAAATTTCGCCCAAAAAAAAAAAGGGGAATTTTTTTGGTTTGGGAAAAAAAAAATTTTTTAAACCCCGGGGCTTTCCATAAACAAAAGGGCTTTTTCAAAAAATTTTTAAGTTTTGGGTTCAGGGGGCCGGCCAGTAGCTCGGCCCCCCGGTTAAAAAAAAAAACCCCCGGGGCCCCCGGCAGGGGGAAAAAAATGGGGGGGGGGAACGAAAACCCTGTCAAAAAATTTTTAACTTTTTTCTCTTTTTGAAACCCTTTTTCGGGGGCCCCCCCAATTTTTTAAGAGGGGTTTAAAATTTGTGGCCCGGGAAAATTTGGAAAAACCTTTTCTTTCTTTATTAAAAATTTGGCCCGCTAAAATTTTTGGTTTTATTTTTTGCTTCCCTTGGGGGTCTTAAGGGGGGATGTTTAATGGGGGCCCTTTCAGTAATTGGGGGGGGGTCCTTTGTTTTTCAAAAAAGGGGATTCGGGGAAAATTTTGATTTTCCCCCAAAAATTAAAAAAAATTTTAGGGGGCAAGAAACCCGGGGGGGGGGAACCTTTTCCCGCCTTAACCCGGTTTCGTTTTTTTAAAAAGTGGCTTTTGGGAGAAAAAGGCCCCTTTTTTTTTTAAAAAAAAACCTTAACCGGTTCCTTTTGAAAAAAAAACTCGGGGTTTGGGGGGGCCCCTTTTTGTTGGTAGTATGTAAAATTTTTTTTAAAAAAATTTGGGGGTTTTTCTTTTATTTTTTTTAAAATTTTTTTTCAGGGAATTTTTTGGGTTAAACGGGGGGGCCGAAATACTTTTAGCAGTTAGGGGGCACTTTTACCAAAAAATTTGGGGGCCCCTTTGGGGCCCCTGGCCCTTTTAAATTTTTTTTTCCCGGTTTTGGGGGTTATTGGGGGGTTTGGGGGGGGGGCCCCTTTTGGGGAATTAAACTTTTTGTAGGGGGGGGGGGGGGAAAATTTTCGGGGAATTTTTAAAAAAAAATTTAGCCCCCAAAAAATTTTTGGGGTTTCCTTTTTTGGTTCGGGAAAAAAAAAAATTGGCTTTCCCCAAAGTTTTGGGGAAAAAATTTTGGGCCCCTTTTTCCCCAAAATGTGACCCCCCCCAAAAAAGGTTTTTTGGCGGGGGGGGCCCCCTTTAAAAATTTTGCCCTTTTTTTGTTAAAAATTTTGGGGTTCCCTTCTCATACGGGGAATATATGTTTTTATTTTAAGGGTTTGGGGGGCATTTTGGGTTTAATGGGGTTTTTTTTTCCCTTGCCCCCTTTAAAAGGGAAGAAAAAAAAAACCCCAAACCCTTTAAAATTTTTTAAAAAGGGCATTTTTGGGGGGGGGTTCGTTTTTAATTTTAAATTAAATTTTTTTGATTTTTTCCCCTTTTGGGGAGGATTTTTCCCCCGGGGAAAAACCTCCCAAAAAACAAGGTTTTTAAAAATTGGGGCAGGGTTTTTCCCCCCTTTTAAAATGGGTTTTTTTTTTTAAAAATTTTTTTAACAAAGGTTTATTTTTGTTTAAATTTAAATTAAATTGGAAATTTTCAAAATTTAAATTATTTTTATTTTTTCCTTTCAAAATTTTTTGCGAAAAAAAAAATTTTTTTCCCTTAAAAAAGGTTTTTAAACGGGTTTTGTTTTTAAAAGTTTCCAAAATTTTTTTCGGGGGGGGGGGCCCTTTGGGCCCCCCTTTTTTAAAAAAACGGGGTCAAAATTTTTTAATTTTGGTTTTTTTTAAACCAAGTTTGGGGGGGGGGGAATTTTTTTTCTCAGAAAAAAAAATTTTTTTACCAAAATTTTTAAAGTACAAAAGGGGGGAAAGTAAAAAGGTAAAACCCGGGTAATTGAGGGTTTTATTTAATTTGTTATAAAAACTTATCAATCGATTAAACGTGGGTCCAATGTCCCCAATTTTAATCCCGCGGCGTGTTCTGTGTTTTGAAGGTTAAAACCTGTAGCCCCACATTCTAATTCAGAGATTATAACAAAACACTCAGGGTCTACACTCAGGGACCTGTGTTTGTATGTGTTTTCTCTCAAAATCAAAATTTGCATTATTAATTTAGGGATGGTTGGGGGAAGCTAATAAAAGTTGCTCCCATCTCACGAGGTTTCAACATGATAAATGTTCCGGTTTTTGTTTCTCTTCAAATCTTTCTCTTCTCTCTTCCCTCTTTCGGACCAAGTTTTCACCCAATTGAGCAAGGGGGACCATGTTGGAAAATTGCGGGACTCCTTATTCTCGATTATAAAAATTTGTAATTATCAACAGATTTTTTATCCCAGCGATTTAGTGTGTTCTTGGTTGCTTTTGATTGCCACCAAGGTTCACACTTATGGGTCCCAATTTAGGGTGTGTGTTTCTTTAAAAAGTGCCAGGGCTTTCTTCTAATTAGGTTGTTTGTTTGCCAATATGTTTTACCGCTGTCACAAAAAGCTCGCCCTCTGACTAACGAACCTCTTCTATCACCACCTTCTTCTTAATTAAAAAAGGGTTTGGGCCCCCGACCCCTTTTATAGCAAGTTTCAATTTTTATGAGAGAGGCCTTCCCAGATTTTACTGACCAGAGGGATTTATTAATTATTAAACTGGCCAGTAGTTAGTTTCACAGGATGCGCCTGAGGTTTTTAGACGGACCAAAAATTCCTACCGCTTAAAACGTAATTTATTGAAACATTAAATTCCACGTAAATGTTGTTTGTTACTAGAGCAAAATTTATATTTTTTACTATTTTCGCCCTTTTTTGAGGGGGGGCTGGGGGTTTTGGCATAAACCGTATTTTTCCCCGTTTGTTTTTTACCCGGTTTTCCCTTCAATGTTATCCGTTATTTTCCTTTTTTTTAAACCCCCCCACACCTTTAATTGGGAAAAACCCCACATTTTGGCTTAGTTTTAAAACAGGTTCAGCCTCACTTTCACCACAGGCCGTGGTTGGACGGTACCCAGAACCTTGTCCGGGGTTAGGGTTTTTTTTACCAAATGGGGTTTCCACAGGGGTGCGGCTAAACTGGGGAAGGTTTACTGTTTTACAACCACCTCCTTTCTCTTCTTCTTGTTCCTGTCTCTCTCTCTTCCTCCTTTTCTCTCTTCTCTTCCTCTCTTCTTCTTTCTTTCTCCTCTCTCTCTTCTTCTCTCTTTTCTCTTCCCGGGGAGACTCTCCTTCTCTCCCTCTTCTCTCTTCCTTCCTCTCTTCCTCTCTCCTCTCTCTTCTCTCTTCTCTCTCTTTCTCTTCTCTCTCTCTCCTCTCTCTCTCTCCCCTTCTCTCTCTTCTCTCTTTTCTCTCTCTCTTTAGGGGGGGTGACTCTCTCTCAGGGGACTCTTCTCTCCAGGAACTCTTCTTCCCAGACATCACCGGTGTATTGTTACCGTTATTTTTTTACACGTTATATGGTGTTTTCTTTCCGGCACATAATTAATTTCATTTGGTTACTAATACCTCAGCCACTAGCATTTGCTATCACGAGTGTACACACGGCACGGAGGGGAGGGACGCTTGTCCCCCTGCTTTCTTTCCTTCTTATTCTTGGCCTTTACTTTTCTCCTGCGTGGGAATGGAGTTTAAACCTTGTTTACCGTTAATTTTCCGTTAAAATTAAAACAACGCAGGCCCCTTAGGCAATTCGAATTTGGGAATGTCCGCTATTTATAATGTGATTTTAATGTCAAGTACTCCGAGGGAAAAAAATAATGGTACCTTTACTTTACGTCGGGTGGGCAAAATTTCGTTTTAGTAGTGGCGAGGCGTCAGGGCTATTTATTATAAAACGTTTCCCCATACTCGGTTAATTTACATTCGATTTGACCCAGTTTTAGAAAGCTAGGCTTGAAAAATTCTCAATTGGGAATCATGTTTTCATCCCCTGTGAGCTGTTTGGACTGTTCAAGATTCTCGCAGATTTAGGATATTAATAAAAATTAGGACATTGATAATCTCTGTTAGGTATGATTCAAAGCAAGCCGCGACGGGCATTTAAATCGTTTGCCCAAAACCACCAGAGGGGGCACCAGCCACTCCATAATACCCAGGGACATATCTAAAACTACTATTCTTGAGTTATTAGCTATGCCCAGCCTTTAGTTTTACAGCTCTGGGACTGCTTGGCTTTTTTCCCCTTAGAGCTTGTGAGGTTTGTTTGTTGATGAGGCTGACATTTTGGGGCATTGGCTCTGGACGCCCCTATCGGAAGCTATTGGACGTGGTATTTGGAAGGAGTTGTAAGGTTTCCCTGCTCCACCTTGTTAGGGGCTTGAAGGCAAGCTCGGGTTTGTTAACCTTCCACTCGCTGCCGGTTTTTGCTTAAATTTGTTTACTGCTAATTGGGGACAAAGCTAAAACTGACTTTTTAGCTGCCACTTGTTCGGAATCACAGGCAGCCTCCTTATTTCTTATACCCTATTCAGGGTGGCTGGCGGGGGAAAAACTGGTGTCTGCCCAGGGGGGACAGTCCGGTTGTCTTTGACAAACCACCAAGGCGCACCCAACGTCTTCGCCGCGCCCACCCCCGTCCTGTTTACCTAGTTACCCACTTACGTTTCACCCTCATTGCCGTGCACCAACTTTGTTTTTATTGGCCAGTGGCGGCTGGTGGGAGAAGGTCTTTTGTCCGTGGTTATTTAGATTGTGGGACTATTACTGTTTTCCCTCCACCAAAGTAAAACGCTAAAATAACCGTGGGTATAATGGAGTTCTCCATATTCCCCGGCAGATTATCTGCCACTCTTCTTCTTAATCAATATATCAGCCCCTGATCGTGTCCAGGGGGGGGGGGGGCATAAATAAACCCCCTCATTTGTTTTTTCGGTTAGAGCATTATGTGTTCCGTCGCTATTGTCCGGCAATCCTTTGCAGATCTTTTGTTCCAGACTTGCATTTTTATTTTGCTCTGGCTTTCATGTGCTGTTAGTGCCCCAATTCATTGTATCAGCAACTCTCCTGCTCCTTATTGAAACTGTTGTCCAAATCTGCAGGAAATCCCGGGGCTAGGATCAGAGAGGCCAGCTTTCTCTTTGTTTGTAGGAGGTCGGGACTTTTTCCTCTAAATTGGAACTTGGCTTCTTTTCACAAGATCCTTTTCTTTATGCCTTTTTTTTCTTCCGCCATTTTCCTGATTCAGAATTCCTCAAATCTTTATTCACAAATCTGGAAAACTGGAAAAATTTTAAAACGTTTTTTCTGTCTGTTCTAAGTATTCCTCTGCAATAACTATTTGAATCTTCCGTGTGTGTGTGCATTTCACAGTGTTCAAATAAAAGGGTGGTATTTTCATTTCGCTTCTGCATATTTCGGTCTTCTGGCCTGCTCATGGGCGTGGGCTCAATTTTTATATGTTTTCTTTTTACTTTTTAAAACGTCTGTAAAGGTCTCTCCCTTTTCTGGTTCAGCTTCTTCTATTTTACCATTCTTTAGACAGTTACTTTTTTTCATTACCGTGAATATTTTAAAGATTTTATGGACAGAGCGGAACAGGCTATCAACTGGGGACAAATCGTCTCGACTTTTTACCAGCCAGTTAAAATTTATTCCCCGAAGTTCTGAACTCGAGGAGTCTGAACTCGAGGTCTAATTGATTTTATTAATTATTCGTTTCTTTTTGTCACTTTCGCCGTGGGGGCCGGGGGGACTGACTCTGAGATTAAACTTTTATTGAATTATAAATTACTTCGTGGCGTTATCGCTAACGTATTTTACAAAATAATAGTTGATAAGGATTAAGGTCGCTATCAGTTGTTTACCATATAAGGGAGGTTTAAATTAAGTTATTTTGTGTTTCTTAGGCTTTTTCGTAGATCAATGTTTAATAATTCTTCTAATCCCAAATGGTATTTTTGGAATTTCCCTACAAATTCTGATTTGGATCATATTAATGAGAGGAGACCAATCGTTGATGGGTCGAAATAATATTTAGAGAAAACTTTTTAACCTGACAACCTTTCTTCGCTGTCCTTTAATTCCTAGATTCGGGGAGGTTAATGGAAATATTACGGATACCCTGATATTGCTGCGGAAACATCGGATAAGGTTTCTCAAAATTTTAAATTAACAGTTCCCATTTATTCCGACAAAATACAGCATCTTTAAATGAGCACCAAAGCCCCTAAAATTTTGCCCGCTATGTAGCTTTTTACGCTTCCACTAATACTACTATTACTCAAAACAAATTGCTTCCAAACTCCCCGTTAACAATTAACAAGTGTGTTGGTTTCCAAAACTACTCAAGGGCACAGGTAGCGGCACTCTGGCAAGGGCGGCAGGTCAGATCAGTAAGCACACTCCTCCCTATTTGATTGGCGTGCGTTTGTGTGTAGGTAAGCTATTTTTTCTCACACACAAGTGGGGGGGGGAGGGGGACGTTACTTCTTCAGCATGATCTATAATCGTAACATGATTCCGTAATATGATTAAAAAACCCTGGGGTTGTTAAACATTTCATTAACTCCAGCCCTTCAGGGGCAGATGTTTTATTTTTTATCGTAAAGCTGAGTAGCTCGGTTACCAAGCTAACGTGGGTTATTTTATTGCATTTTTAAAATTTATCGCTGGAAGTAGCTCCAATTGTGACGTGTTTAAGTAAAGTTGTTACTAAGAAATGAAAAAATAACCACTCTATTACTTAACTGAAACATTTGCAGTGGTAAACCAGTGTTAGGCCTAAAACCGTGGTTAATAAATAACGTGTTTCTAAGGGAAATGGTGCGGGTTACAAAAAACTAGCTCGGAGGGAAAAGAAATCCCCCAGGGGGGTTGTACCCATTACATCATGTTTATTAAAACGTTGCTTCTCTGAGAGGCCCGTTTCTATTAGAAACTGTTTGTTTTTTTTGGTCTAATTGTGTTGGGGTGATGTCGCTCTTGTTTATTGGGTACTTATCGTCTAATGGATGTCTCGCAAAAAAACACTGCCACTGCTTATATACTCATGTTTTAAGCGGGAACTTTACGGGTTACAGATTGTAGCGTAGTATACACTAGAAATATTTTCTCTAGAAATCCACCTAGGCTCAGCTTGAGTTTACCACTGTCAAGCAGTATAGACATTGTACATTATTATTATTTACCTCGCGATTCATTTCGAATAAAAAACTGAAGTGGTTTTAATAAATTTAAAACTCTCTTATTTCTTATTCAGTTTTACATTTTTTTCGTTTCTACTATTCATAATTGATGATATTAAATACTTTTATTATCACATTTTGGTTTACGTTTATATTGTCTTCTACAGGGGGGTCTTATTATTTTCACTGCGGGCTCTGATTCGCACCCCCTCAGCGGGGACTCGGCACATACTGCTTACTAATGGTATAATCATATAATTTGTGGCGCTTATCAGTCAAAGCTTTGAGGTGGATTAAAAATCATCTCTATTTTTTATAGACACTAATACATTTTCATTTTTAATAGGTTTAGCGGGAGTCCCCGCGTGACTTCGGTCGGGGTGGTTTCGGTTTGCGTCGAGCCTTATTTTTAGTATTTCAAACGTTTTTGAGTGGGGACTGGCATGTCTGTGGGGAAAAACTTCTTAATTTGATAATTTGATCGTCCTAATCTGGTCCCGGGATTTTAGCAGTTATTGTCTGGGTTGTGAGGTGTTGGGAACTGGTTAAACCTCCCAGTGTTGGAAAACCTGGCCTTTGAAACCCGGGGGACTTAAGGGGAGGTATGGGGGCGGTACCCCTTTAAGCAGTTTCACCCGTCCAGCTGCTGTTCTGAGCAATTGTTAGGGGACTTTGTATTAAGTTGTTGGATGTTAATGTCATGTGTCGTCACTGCTGAGCGTTAGTGTAGTTTTAGGGGGGGTCTGGGGGGGGGGGACATGTGGGGCCGGGGGGTTTGCGGTTCTGTGGACACGGTCACAGTCACTGTGTTTGTCATTGCTTTACAAAATCATTCTCAAAATTAAGTCTACTGAGTATTTATTTTTATTTTTTTGTAACAAATTGTTGTTTCCTCTGCTTAGCATTTCATTACTTTTTGGTTTTCTGCGTTTTTTCGGATGAGCATTAGGGCCTTCATAACTCTGTTTTATTTTTGCTACATTCTACCAGTTTCTGGGCAGGAGAATTGTTAGGAACCTGGTTGAAAAGGTCTGCCCCCGCCCCTTTTTTTGACCCCATCCAGCAAATATTGTTAACCTCTATTCCTACTCTTTCAAACCCACCTTTCTGTTGGTTCTTAGTCTACCAGGATATATTCGGCGCGTTAAACGTTCCCCCCATTCCATCTTCACTAACATTCGTATGATTTTACTTGTTGCATTAATATGCAGTTTTTTTTTATGTTCGATTCTGCTTGGCAAAGAGCCGTGCACGGGTTGGCAAGGTATTTTCGTTTCTTATAAACATTATGATTAAGTCGTCCTGTAACATTATAATTGGATACCTTGCCGGGCAGCTGTATAAGGGGTCTTCAAGCCCCAGTGGCGGAGGGTTTTACCGACCGCCTCCTTTTTGTAAATCTGTACAGGATTTAGGAGGGTTATTAAAAAGGATTTGTTAATCAAGGTTTCTGCATAACCACACCAGATTAGCGGACAGTTCTTTCAGGGCGATTTGTATGAAGCTGGTTCCAGTAGCGTTTAATTTCGGGCCTTGGGACTTGACTCAAATTGAGATTAAAAACTGACGTTAATGAAGAAATTGTCACTGTCTAACCCGGTTGCCAGTCCACGTGATATATCCATTCTACGATTTTACAGTTTCACAACCTTGCAAAGGGGGTCTGTTTTGTTTGTACCTGATTTTGTTTTTTAATGTTGGACTTTTATTGTAATCTATTAAACAAGGTTGGCCGATTAGTATTAGTAATAAAACTTTTAAAAACCAGGGTCCCTTTTTAAAAATTGGTCCTTATTAATATATTTTATATATTCATTTACTTTCCTAACTTTAACATAATTGCACATTTTTGGGTCTATTTTCGTAATTACCAGAATTTAAAAAAAAAAAGGGGATGAGGGCAAAATTGCTTTTGTGGGGACGCAGGTTTTCTATCTTCGGTGTTTAAAGTGGTTACTGCAAAGCAAAACGTTATATTGGGAAAGCGTGTGGAATTCTCGGACTAGTTTTAAGTTAGTAAGCTATTACATGAAGCTCAAACTATGATAGGGAAATGCATTAGGTTTCTTAGCGTCCACTTAATATCTATTTCTCGATATTGCTATTATACTTGCTGGCTGAATTATGGACATTTCTTTTGATCGGTTTACAAAAACTGTCACTGTTAAATTTTTGGTTTCTGCGCTCCAAAATTTTTGCCTTAATTTGGATTCACCTGGAACTGCCTCGACTACAGCACCTAATTGTTTCTTTTACTGTGAGCAGGCATTGCGCGCGTTACTTACTTTAATTTAACTTAAAGGTCGCTATCTTATATTTTTGAAAAAAAAATTACATTAGGTTAGTTTTTCTTATTTTAAAAAGGGGAAAAAAAACCCGGGGGGGGGGGGC
>NW_026971898.1:0-21534 GCF_026151205.1 Bolinopsis microptera | reverse complement strand
TTTTTTTTAAAAAAAAACCCCATTTACTTTTTTTTAAAAATTAAAAATTTTTTAAAAAAAAGGGGGGGGGGGGGGGAAATTTTTAAAAAATTTTAAAAAAAAAAAAAAAGGGGTTAGTAGAAATTCAAGGCATTTATTTTTCCCAAATTAATAAAGCAAGTTTTAAATTGGGATGTTTCCCCGGGTGACAAGCCCCGATTTTATCTTTCTAAAAAACCCATCCCAAGTGCAAGTAATTAAAAGGAAATTTTTTCATTGGGGGCATGTTGGCAACCCAATTATGGTAACCATAATTTGAGTTTTTCAAAAAATTTAAAAAACAATTAAATTCAATAAAAAAAGTTAAAATAATTCCATTTTAAATAAAAACCTTTTCTGAAAAATTTCATCCGTCCGACACCGGGAAAAGATGGTGGGTATTCAGTAGACCCCCCCATTATTGCACTTGGTTGAAATTTTTGTACTCTTTCCGGGGTTTCCCTGCCCCAGGAACCCATAATCCCCGCTCCCCGCAACTCCCCTTGTCAAACTGTCTGGAGTTTTGTAGCCCCCAATTTGACAGAGAGTGTCTTTGAGCCCTCCCCAGATCCACTTTCTGAATACCTGGTCGTTGGAAATTCCCATTTAAAAAAGCAGCTAAAAAAAAGGCCAAAAAGGGTTTTTCAATTGTCTTTCATCGACAGATTTTAGCAGAATTCTTATTTAACATAGGTTTAGACCTGGTGAAAAAATGGTTTTTTTTTTCATTTGCAATTTTCTTACCAACTGAAATTTATTTCTTGTAAAAAGCTTTCCCTGTTGTTTTGCCTGAACTTTTGGACCCCCTAGAAGCAGTGAGAGGAGAAAATCCATGGCCTTGATTGGTCCCCCCTTCGATAAAAAAGAACAACCTCTATCCATATTTAGCAAAATGTGGTATGGCCCATGAACCGCACAACCATAAAACTAACATTTCATCCATTCTCCATCACTTGGAAAAATTAATGGTGGTTCCACCCAACCATAAATTTAGGCCCATTAACTGGCCAAGTAAATTGTTGGAGATTTTTTGCTTTTAATAACTGGTAAAGTACAGAAGAAATGGGGATGTGGCTTTTAAAATGGTATACTTTTTTTTAGATATGGGGTGGGTTATTTGTTAATTAACTTGAAAATGCCCCTTTAATCAATCCGTTTGTGACCCTTTTTTTTTGGGAACTTTTTTTTTTTTGGGCGGGGAAATTTTCCCGAAATTGTAAAAATACAAGATTTAGATAAAAAAAAAGGTTTTTTTTGCAGGAAAGGTAATACAAACAATAGTTTTTTTCAATAAATTGCCCTCCCTTAAAAATAATTTAAATGTTGGAACATAAAAACGTGTGAATAAATACAGTAATTAAGCCTAGAAAAACATAAAAAACAACTAAACAAAAAAAATATGGAAAGAAGGTCAATCTCAAAGATCCATAATGGCAAATGGGCAAGTCGAAAAAAAGGCCCTTCAATACCTTTTATAACAGTTTTTGTATTTGTTTTATATCAACTTATTATTCTTTTCTAAAATTCAAAATGTTGGGAACCCACCACCAATTGGGTTAAAAGCCATATTGGACAATTAGTTAATTTTTTATTGAAAATTGTACATTTTATGAAGCCAATCAATAACGGGGAAGTTTTTAAGTAAAGAAAGACCCAACCCAAGATGGGGCACTTAATCGAATTATCCCTTTTATGAGATACAAATGGAGAAACATTCTCATTATGGGGTAAACCCTCCCATTTCATGCATAATTCACTAAGATCGAGCCAGAAAAGTCCTTTTTAGGCCCTGAAAAAAAAAAGTTTATAATAATTGATTTATGTTAAATGTAAATTTATGCAACAGTTAATCAATATATCCCAATCCCAACGTAACCAAGAAGCAATCCCCAAAATTTAATGGTTCCCCCTCCCACCATTTCCTTGAAACAGTCGGGAAAAAGGAAAACAAAATTGAATTCTCCTAATACACCTTTACTTGTTAGCCAGAGGGTTAGAAATCCTTAACAAAAATTGAAGGTTAATATTTTCAAAATTCCCGAAATAAAAACAAGAAATTTCCTTTTAAGGTGATAATTTTTCACAAAATTTTTTTGGAATATAAAACCCTGAAAAAAAGTATTAGTTTTAGTTTATATTCAGGATTGAAATTACTCCCCCACCAAAAAAATGTAGGGAAAAGAATAAAGATTTTATTTTTTGGACATGAATTTATTCAGGGCCTCCAAACGATTTTAAAAGACCCTGTCTGGTGGTTTTAACACCCTTAAGATGTTCAATTTTCTTTTTCTTCAAATTGATTTCAACTCCAAGGAAGGAGCCAAAAATCAGATGCCAGAAAAAATAACCATCCTTTCCCATAAGCTTTTTTTTTTTGGCTGGGCCATCAAATAATAATTCTTTGACCAACAAGTTTCCCAACCAAACTCCCAAAAATCCAACGCTTCGACCTCAAGCGCTTTTATCAAAAGGTTGCAACCTAGGTTTAATGGCCCCCCCCGATGGTAAGAAGATGTCCCCCCCTTTGTTATGGTACTCCCATAGGTCCAAACTTACGTGGTAAAAAATCTAAAAAAAAGTAAATTTTTATGTAATTTATAAATATATGGGAAATCCACAACCTCACAAATTCCCCCAAGAAAATATAATGCTTAGTTGAACTTTTTACCACTGAAATTTTTTATGATTTTGCGAAATAAAACAATGTGAGGGTGGCTTGAAGGACTGCAATCCCAAACAAAATAATGTTTATACTTTTTAATGGCAGTGTGAAAATTTCTCCAGTCCAGTACAAAATAATACCTTTTTTTTTTTTACTAAACCCAATTAATGAAGTTTGAAATCTCCAAAAAGGAAAAGCAGTGGGTGAGCAACATGCTTGTTATATGGGACAACTTTTAAATTATTTGGGATTTTTTGGAAAGCAAGGCAGGAATTTCAATTTTTTAAAGGTTTAAATTATTAATTGATATGAAAGAAGCCCTTTTAGCCTTTGTTAAAAAAAAGTTGTACCTAATTCAACAACTGTCCCCCGCATTCCCTGAACAGAAGTATATACTACCCCCAATCTCCCAGTAAAGAGGAAAAAATCTTTGGTGGCCCCCTGCCAAAATAAGCCCGTTTCAACATTGGGCCAAGGGTTTTTGTTCCCTGCCACCCCCCCCTTCCACAATGTTAAAAAAATATGTGCCCATGTTGGTATATGTTATATATGGGGGAGGGGAGGGTGTGAGGGGGTCGGGGGTTGCGTGGGGGGTCCTCTGAACACCTTAACCTATTTAAAACCAATTAATTTTTAGAAATAAATTTAATTCTTCCCCCATAAATATCCACACTAAATTTAAACATTACACGGTACAACGTGAAATATTTATCATTACAGTTGCCAGATGGGGGTGGGTACCAACACCAACTAACCACAACCGAATTCAATTGCCAAATCTGCGAAAAAACATTTAATAATATTTAACCACTTCGAGATGGGCAAGGGGCCCCAAACGCCCTCACTCTTCATGCTTTTCCCAAACCCCCCCCCACTTATAGGTATGATTTTTAAATTCTGAAAAAAAAACAAAGGGGAAACCCATGATTCCCCCCCCTATAAACAATCATCACCCAAAGTGGTCCACCCTTTACATAAATAATCATTTGCACAAAATAAAAAAATAAATTTAAAATAAAAATAAATTTTTTCATCAACAATTAATTAATTTATCAAATTCCAATTTACATTATTATTAAATAAAAATCTAATACAATTTTCTAATAAATATATTCAATTAATTACATCCCAGTGGGAAATAAAAAAAGAAACAAATTTTATAAAACGCCTCCCTTTTCTTTGGCCCCCCAAAAGGATGAAAATCAAAAAGATATTCCCCATTATGTTCTCCCCTCCATAATGACACCCACTTATAATTTCACTCTTGATTCTGAAATGGACCCCCATCACCGCAGCTAGAAGCAACAAAAATAGGTAACACTTGAATGACCCCCCTGAATTCATCAAGAAAAAATGATGACCAAAAAAAATTTGGTTCCCTTTCAAAAACTTGAAATTTCCTTCTAAGACTGAAAGTCATATCGTAATATAATCCTCTAAATTTGGAACTCTAAAAAACATATTCCCCCCAAAAGCCCTCCTTCTTAAACAGAAATTTTGGTTTAAGGAATCCAAGGTGAGCCACATGGGGTTTGTTTAGTGGGGAAAACTGTGGGGAAGAGTTCCATTGGGCGGCATTTTTGTTGGAAACCGTTTATCTTTTCCAATGAGTGGATCAGATTAACGTTCCCCCCATGGTTCAAGCTGGTAACTAATCCAGATCAGAAAATTTGTGGTATTTAAAATTTATTTGCATCAAAACTGTCCCCTTTAAACCCTTAAGAATTTCCCAAGCTTGTTTTTTCCATGGGCTTTCTAAGAACTCTCTAGAACTTGAAATTTAAATTGCCAAAATCGCGTAATTAATTTTTTGGGACTTGAGCTCCTTTATGAAATTTGTTTTAAAGAAAGTCCGTTTATTACAGAAAGGTGCAAACTTCTGCTGTAAGATATATATTTATTCGGGAGAGGAAAAAGAAAGGCCCAACATGACTCTCCTACATCCCCTCCCCACTGACCTTAAGAAAAGTAAACATTTTTTCCCTCTTCCTACCAGTTTAGAATAATAATAATAAATAATAAATAACGCTTTTTAAAATTTTTTGTATACCGCTTAGGCCCAGTATAAGCGAACCAAAAAAAGTCCCAAAAAAAATGGAGTTTGAATAAAAACTGGGGCCAACAAAAGCCCGGTGGGGGACAGATAAATTTACCTATAGTAATTTATAGGTTAGTCCCTATTTTCTAATTCGAAAAAAATTCAAAATTTTATCAAATTAGACACGAATGAACTACTATACGTGCCAGCCGTCCCCCCTGAAACCAAAACTGGAATTCACCAAACAATTACTTGTGAAAGCGCACATACAGGAAAGGCCTTGATGGAAATAGAATGGTCACCCTGATAGCCCTTCTTAGAAAACATCAAGTCCCCGAAGAGATGGGAAGCGGTAGTAGAGTAGGGAAGTGTTTAAAACATTCCAGAAATTATTAGGAGCAAGAGGGGGGAGGAAGAGAAAAACAAGCCAACCAGCTGTCAGCCCTCCCAGCCCCTTGATAAAAGGGAGGGGCGTTTCCCCCCCAGTAAAGGGAAAGAAGTCCAATAGGGTCCCCCATTTCACCCGAACAATGTAAAAAAGTTTTTACTAAAGTGGACCCTAATATTATACCCATTGTCCCCCTTTTAGATATTCCCCAAGGGAGCAAACCAATCCGTTTCGGCCACTTTGAAAAACCCAGTAACGCCCTATCCTTGAAATTATGTTCTGCAATGCTACTGGTAAAAAGAAGTGTTAAAATTCAATCATATAGGGTTGAGATGGGCTTCCCCCCTAGTCCTTCACACATCCCCCTACCAAATTCCCCATGAAAAGTCCCCCCCCCCCCGAATAAAGGAAAATCCTCAACAGCAGTAATTCCCCATGGCAACCTTATTTGAAAGTTATTTTTCTTGGGGGGAGAAAAAGGTTTCCACGTTTCAGACAAGGGCCAAACCCATAACGTTAAGCCAATTTCCATTGTCCCAAGAAATGGAAAAATGAAAAGTGAAAGCATGTACCAAATTTTGGATTTATGGAGCTCCCCATACTCTCACCCCAAGTTACTTTGGAAACCTATTTTTCCCACTGTCCTGCCCAAGAATTTTTCGCCCTGATTTTACTATAAGGCAAAAACCTCTGACCAACGTTGGTTTTTGATCTGAGGCCATCTAAAAAAATTATTGAGATGGTTGTTCAAAAATGGAATTCCCAGAACAATTCTTTGGCTGACCTTGGTTAGGTTTAATGGAGCATATCCCCAGGTCCCCAAGATTGAAATTTCAACCTTGTTTTTTTTTGGCAGCTTTTGGAGTGGGTGTGGTATGAGAAAATCATTTTCCCGATTATACTCACTTTTATTGTTCGTTTAGGAGTTTTGACAGGTAGTTTTTTCTTTCCTCCACTCCAAAAATCTCCCATGGAATTTTGAATTGATGGTGCTTCGAATAAACCAATTCCCATTTTATCAAATTTTGCACCCCTTCATAGATTTCAATGTCCCCCAATGTTCCCCCTTTATTCTTAGGAATTCAAATAGGAAGGAAATTAAATATCTTGAGTACATCAGCATAATAGAATGGATTTAGGGAGAACCCCCATGCCATACTTGCAATAAAAATCCACTGTAGCTGTTTAGTTGTACAAAGGAATGGAAAAAATAATAGGAAAACCAAGGAATTGAAAGCCCCTGAAGGTAAACTTTCTCCCAACTCCTCGAGGTCCACAGAGAGAGGAATATTCACCCTTTTATACCAAAACAAAACACCAACGATAAAAGGGATCGATTTGAACAGTCCAGCTTTGCCAACCCCATTGAAAGAATAAAATACCTACTAACTCCAAAAGCTATATTCCGAGTCCCCGATTCCCCCCGCTTCAAAAGTCCCCCCCCCCCCTTTTGTGATTGAACATGTATCAAATGCAAAAAAATCTGACAAGTCAAGAAAAAGAAGAAAAGAAAACAGTAATTAACTTCTTCATGTCCCCCCAACCCTTGGAAGGAGTATATCATTTCAATTACCTTGAAGCACTGCAGATTACACAAAGCTCATTTTTTGATTTTTTCCGTAAAAACCTGATTGAATTATGCTGCCGAAAAAAAGATTTTCCATATTTAGGGTAACATTCGGATAAACTGTGAGGGTGTGGGATACACACACACATATTTCATAACCCAGAAATAAACAAAAAACTGAAGGTTACTCAAACAGGTCCCCCTATATAGCTTTTTTCCAAGGGTCCGTCCTGCATCTAGAGAGGCCTTTTTCTTTAGGAACCCCTGGGTTCCCCCCCGTAACCTATAGCCAGACCTTTTCAAGAGCAATGGTGGAAAAAAAAATAGCCCCCTCCCCCTTGGAGGGATTTAGGTTTTTTTTAAAACTATGGAAAGGGTGAAATATGAAGGGAGCAAATAATTTCACCCGAGAACCCAGTGCCTTGAAGGAGCCCATGTTGGAAGAGGAATCGAGTTTCCAAACAACGAAACTTTATTAAATTTCATCGTCCCCTTAGTAATCAGGGAAAAGAACCCTTCTGAAATCGAGAGTAAACTAATCTGAAAAGCCCCTTGTAGCAAGCATGGGTCAGGAAGAAAACTAAAATGGTGGTAATCCCATTAGTCATCCCTCCTAACTCCTTTTACCACCAAGGTATATTTGTTTCCCCCCGTCAAGAATTGAAACCTATCAGCACTGGGACAAGAAGGCATTTTACCTCTGAGATAAGAACCCCCAAAATAAATCATCCCTTTTAACACTTTCAAAAATCCGTCCCCCCCACAAAGGTAAGTTAATTATTTGAAGACCACTTTCTTTTCTGCCCCCCTGTTTAACTGCAAGACTGCATTTTGAATGCCGTGGGGCCCCCAGAAGGGGAAACCTTTCCTGGGAGAAAGATCTTTAATCCACAGGATAATTAATAATTTCCAGTGTGGTAAATGTAAGCTTTTTGGATCCCTCCCCCCCTTTTAGCAAAACTGTAAAGTCCCGCCGTTATCTCATAATTAAGCCGAAATTCCCGGTCTCCTAAGGAAAGATGCAATTAAAAGGTAAAGTATTCTAACCAAGCCTACCCTAATAGATTTTTCTCCTAAACATCTTTGAGGGCCATCAGCCCCATACTTTTTATAATGCCCTTCTTTGTATCTCTTACTTTTCCAGGAAAGTTCCCCTTTCAGCAAAAAAGCCTTCCCCTGCGGCTTTTTACGGGCATATTGCAGTTTTCCATTTCCACCAGTCCCCACTACGACCAGGTAATAAATAAAAATAGATTTATTTTCCCCTTATGCTGGGTGCAATGGCCTTTATTAAGAAACCAGAGGAATAAAACAAATCGTAAAAAAATTTTGTACCCGACTGCCGTCATCTTAAACTATTAGCTGGGATGGAATGGCACAATGGTGGGAAGTTACAAGTCCAAGCTTTGAAAAGCAAACCAATACAATTTTTTGGCTTAAACTCAACGAAATGTATTGTATGTTTATTGTTTGTTTGATGTATCCCTTTAACTTTGGCTCCCTTGATGAACACACAATCCTCGGGGTGGCACTAAAACTTAAAACCAGGAATTGGAAAATTCTTGACCGTTGTGGCCCCGAGTCCCTTCCGCATATTCAAGCATCTTAGTGGGATTGTTTTAATGTTGTTCCAGCCACCCGGTGGGAATTATCCCCATGTTTAGCAACTAGGTTTCCAGTGGTGGTCGCCAGAAGATTGTTGTTGTATTTGGGTAGGGAGGGAAAACATGGCTGCCATATCAAGCCTTTTTGAAATGAACAGAGGTGGGCCCCAATGAAACTTAGTGATAGCCCCCAATTAAAATCCTGGAATTCCAACCTACATGAAAAAGTTGGGAGAAAGTCCCCTGCATAATAAGGAATCCCAGAATTGTAGTTAATATCAAGTTATCCCTGTAAAATCAGAAAAACTGTACAAGAAAACACAAAATTTCTTTATTTTCGGGTTTTCCCTTGATAATTTCCCTTATGAGAAGGAAACTTGAGTTGAGTACGATAAAGGAACACAAAAAAGATCTGATCAAGTGAGAATATTGCTCTGAAAGACAAGTTTTTTCCAATAACACCCTCAAATGAGAACTAACCATATCACAACTGGTATTTTCCATGTCAGAAGAAGGAACAAACCTTGGGTCATACTTTAAGGCAAACCACACCAAAAACCGCCCCAACCCTACCCCTCCCTCCACTACCCTTAGGAAACTAAAGTAAATAAACAAAAAGAAGGTCCTTTTCAAACCTTACCCCCACCCTCAGCGATTTTGGGCCTATATCCAACATCAACTCCCACCCACATCGAGCCCAAGGACCCAAACCACCCCCCCCCCCCTTCCTGTCAGGAAAGCATATTATCCACCTTTCACTTCTCTCAAGAATCCTTCTAGTTAACAGATACCGGTTTTGTATGCAAATGGGATCTTGCAATTATAAAAGGTATAGCCCACCCCATATTCAGATGCAAATGGGGAATAAGGGGTATGGACATGTTTTGATGGATGGTTCACCCGGTTGGGTCCAATTCCCATGATTTTTTTTTTTGAGTCCCCCCCCCCAATACTTAAAGTCAATCATTAGCCTTCATCATCTTCTCCCAGCCAAAATGAATTTGAAACCACTCCCCATTTAGGAAAGCTTTGGGCAATTTAAATGGGACCTAATTGTTTGCTGGGTGCTTTTATCACTGGGAATTCCTTCCGAGTTTTTTGCACCCATAGGCAAAACAGTCAAATCTTTTGCTTTCACTTTTTGGGACTTTTGTGTTACTGGCAATCATTTAAGACAGGTGGTTTCCCCAGAGCAGGGCGGAAAAGCCAAGTTGGATCCATCAAAAAACCCTTTGGTTAGGTACAGTTTTTTTAAGTTGTAAAGTGAAAAGTGGGGGTGGGGACCCAATCCTTGAACAATGGTTAAAAACCAAGAACACCAACATGAAAACTTTCCGAAATCGGAACACATGGAAGGCAAAGGGATTATAGTTCCCCAAAAATAAAGAGCTTTTTTCCATGGACATATATACCAATTGAATGCCAAAAAGTGATCGGATAGCCCCAAAAGGAAGAGCTTTTATCAGTGCCAAAATGTGTGAAATTAAACTTGCCTTTTTCAGTTTATCAGTAAAAAACGAGACATGTACAAACAACCTCCCAAATTTATTGACACCCACAATCCCAACAAAAGCTTGCCGATACTTCCTACCTACTCCCCCGTCCCCAATTTTTATGGCCAAAGATGGACCGGTGTGTTGTTTTCAGTGAAGCGATCCTGCTACTTCTCACCTTAGTGTATCCATCATCGTCTGGGCAGTAAGTCTTGGTGGCGGGAAGGCATCGTCCCCCTAAAGGACGTTCCTCCTTCCTCTAATTTTATTAACTTTGGGATACCATCTCCCCTTTGGCACACGCCAAATATATCTCCCCTTTTTGCAGAACTTCCCCATCAAACAAGACTGAGTTAGCATTTTGCTTGCCCTCTGAATCAGGAAAAACCAATAGCGATAGGAAGTTCTTGGATTTGATTAACCCCTATACCAAATCCGTAATTTGTACAAAACTGAGTGGACCAATTCCTCCAACATACCCATTAATTTTTGCCCAAAACCGGACCTCAGCGACCTCAGGAGGTTACAAATCCTTCAGGGGAGATAATTAAAAGCCACTGAATACACCCTTGGACCTGGATTCCCCTATGAAACAGGGTTTTGCCCCCAAAATTTGCCTGCAACATCTGTGGGGGAAGGAACTGCCCCCCAAGGGTTAGATGCTGGAAAATCACCTCCCTGCCTGTTCCATCCTGCGTCTTGTTAGTAAAAAGTAGAATCGGACAATAAAAGGAGAAATTTTTATGGGAGAGTTAGGGATCTTTGGGGTGCCCAGGAAAGGACCCAAAGCTTAGCAATCAATAGCATCATGGACAACACTTTTGTAAGGAATATCCAAACAACTTTGAAAATTCTAATCTTTCACTTCTGAAACTGAATCCAACTGTTCCCCAAATACCACCCGATTCCATACCGTGATAGAGTCCCCACCTGCCCGTTCCATTAACCCCCCTCCCTCAAAGGAGATTTCGAAAAGAATTTTTAAGAATTGTTGGCCCCCTACAGCCTACAAGTAGTTTAAAATTAATAAAGCTCCTCCTTACTTTTAAAAGAGTTGTAATATACCCTCCAAGGGCAAGAGCCAAAGTAAATTAAAAATGTTACGTTCACTTGAAATAATGGATTCAAAAAAAACAAAAAATTTTTACCTTAGTGTATTTGTTTACCGCCCTCCACCCATAAACTAATGTAACACACAGAGAAAAGCTTTTTAGTTCCCCCCCCCCTCTGGTGCCCAAAAGTTTATAAAAGGTTAATTGGTTAATTTCCCCTTGCCATACGACCATAAGGAAAACCAGCCTTGTGGAGTCCCAAGTTTTTTTTAACAATCTGTTCCCAAGAACCCAAACTTTAAAAAACCATACCTCCTTTTCCTCCTTAGGCAAAAAATTTGAATTTGATTTTATTGCATTTACTAATAGGATAAAAAAATGTAACTTGTCCCATGGTCCAATTTTTCCCCCCAATTAAAACTAAGCTCAGTTTTTTTATTGTAGAAGAGCCCGCATTTAGAAAGCAACTGTAGTTTTTAATCTCCCAGAAATTATATTTATATACCGGAGTTTATATGATTTTAGCTTTATAAGGGCGGGTTTAATAATTTGTTGTATTATATTGTTATTTTTATTAAATGCTTTAAATAATAACCTGGTTCCCATCTATTTTCCCCCCTTAAAAAACTTCCAATTCCTAAAACATTCCCAAAAAATAAAAATTCATTCAACACTGTTAGTTTTTAGAAATCATTTTATCTTTTTTTTCTTTAAAAATCCGTCCAATTCCTTAAACATTTAAAAGCCCTTAAAACTGTCCCCCCCCCCCCCCGAGCCAGTTTTTATTATTACCTTTGACCATCGAAGGAAGGTTTTGGGTTCCCAGTCAAGGAATGACTTTTGCACCCGGAAGAAAAGAAGACCTGGGAGACTCCTAAAAACCTTTTTAAGTATAACGCTCTAGTCTTATATACACCCCCCTATTGGATGTGAAACCTAGGGTTGTTACCCTTTTTTTTAAAAAAGCCTTCCGAATAAAGGGTCCCCCAACGTCAAGTTGGCCTTAAACGATTTGGCCCCCCTGGTTGGCCCGCCCCCCCCCCCCCCCCCCCCCCGCCGAAAGGCGCCCCCCTGTATTTGAACACCCGCCTCCCCCTATTTGGTGGCCCCCTTTCCCTAAAATTTTGAAAAAAACAAAATTAGGGTTGATTTTTTAGAGGAGTAACCGCCGGTAAAAATCCCTTTCTCCCCTAAAAAAAGTGTTGTAAATCTAGAGGCAAAAAAAACGCACGCAGTTTTAGCTAGTACTTATTAGTTATTAAGTTTTGTTTTTTTTCCGGAAATTTGTCCCCCCACATTCTTAAACGAACGGATTGGGCGCCCCCCCTAAGAAAAACGGGCCCACCCCCGCTGCACAGCGGGTCCCAGCCGGGGCCCCCCCCTTCGTTTGTAACGCCCACTGCCCCCCAAAGAATTCGCCCCGCTCTGCCCCAAAAATTGTCAATGGTCACATATGTGAGGATAATCTAGATCCCCCCTATACGGCGTAAATAGAAAGAGTACCCCCACCCATCCATCAATTAAGAAACCCGGGTAAAACCCCACGCCCTCTGGAACCGCCTGCCCCCCCGCCCCCAGCATAATCCAAACAGTACACCCCCCCCCCCCCTCAACCTTCCCATGAGGCCCGCAACTGGATTTCTTTTCCACCCAATTTGGACCACCAATTACTCTAGATGAGGGGGTTCCCCCCCTTTAATCCAAAAGGCCATTTTTAAACTAGCTTTTATCATTTACAACCCTTTTTTCCTCTAATAACTAAAGTACCCTACAATCCCAGCAGATCATCAACCCCGATTTTTATTTGCTTTAGAAAAACATATGCTTTTTATCTTGTATATCAATGTGTTTCCAAAAGCAAGGACACTCTGAGTAAATAACACCCAAATCTTTATTCCTGTGCGATACTTTTCTAGTGTTCAACTCTTTTTTCCAATTTACAATAAATAATTTCCCCTGAGTTTAGTATTTAATTCTCAGATTTTCAATATGGGGAACTAACAATTTTTATACACTGGCAGGGTTTTTGAAGTATTACGTGCCCCAAAGTACTTCCTCCCCAAAATTTTTTTCACGGAGTTTCTAAAATTATCATCAGATTTTTTATTCCACCCCCATATTTGGAAAAACATTTTGAAACATTTAAAAATAAATTTTGAAAAAAAAACATTACAGTAACCCGGTTAAAATCAAATCACCAAACAGAAAAACCGGTAAATATAACAAAGTTTTGTTGTTTTTTTTGGAATCAGTATGAATTCGTGGATGTATAGTTGGGGAATTGAATGCAAAAATTTTTGGAATTTGATTGATGGTGGAATTGGGTGAGGTGAAGAAGATTTTTTTTGGGGAGTGCCAAGGCCACAGGTAACTCCCTTTTTTGTCAAAATGAAAACCCAAAAGCCCTTGGAAAGAGCGCATTGTAGCGCACCATTGCGCAAGGAACAAGCAGAAGAAAGGGTGGGCCCAACAAAAAACGGCACACCAAAAGGAAAAGGACCGTGAAACAAAAAAGAAAAAACGCCCGCGTGCGCGGATAAAATAGCTTATGCCCATAAAGGTCCCTGGAAAGAAAGCTGGTGTTATTTTTATAACCTTGCAAGTGAGGACCTCCGCAGGAGGTGCGTAGGTTGTCGAGTGGGAAAAGGGAAAATGTCTCCGGAGAAGCAACGGCAAGACCTCTAAACTGAATGATGATGATTGAAGAAGGAGGTCGAGCGGGGGAAAACACCTCCAGAAAAACCAGCTAAACACAGGCAAGGATCCCAGCATTTGAGGGCCCTCCCCCCCTGACTCAATGTCCCCCCCCCAGGAAGAGATGAAAAAACATCACAGACAAAAACCAAAAATCAGTGGCTTAGGCCCTACCCCCGTTTTATACGTAGGCAGTTGGTTTTCCCCCAAAAGCTATATCGGCCCATCAATTAAAACACTGGAAAAGCAGTGCCTAAAAGAAGCTATGAATACGACCAGGGTCCTTTCACTCACGGAAAACCCCCCCTTGTCCTTGGAGGTCCCCCCGAGCCCCAAATGGGCCCCTGCGTTTCGGTAAAAAAATTGTGGTCTACTGGATATAAAGCCCTTCCATTACTTTTCCCCCTACGTAACAGTCCCCCAACTGTTAACTCTAATCAACTCGTGAAAAGCCCACCCCCAAACTGCCCCTCCCTAATAACATGGACCCACCGCACCGGCCCGTGAGCCACCAATTGTAGGATAAAAAGTTACCCCGCAAAGAACTCCAAACACCATTTCCGTACCCACAGAAAGTCCAAAAAGCCTGGAAAAAAGGAAAAAAAGGCGGAAAAGAAAAAGGGGGAAAAAAAAAAAAGAAAAGGAAAGAAAAGGAAAGGAAACCTGAAAGAGGAAGCTATTTATCTACATTTAAGAACTATCTTTGAAAGTTTGAAGGGTTAGTTCCCCCCCACGCTGAGATTTTTTAATTAATGGGGTTGCTGGTCCGAGGAGCTATTGAAGATCAAACACTTTACAGATCCTTCAATCCGCGAGTTTATATTAGTTTGTTCCAATGCAATCCTGGGTTTTTGCGAGATAATCCGAGGAAGGCCAAGATATTGAATGAACAGCTACCAATTTCGTCCGCCAATTGCATGACTAAGAATTATATTCCCACAGAGGCTTTTGAAATCAGTCCCTCCCCCCATTGGAACTATTCCCTAGGGGGCAAGGCAATGGAGGGGCACATCAATGGTTTATCAGACTTCGGATGATTAGCCCTATGGTTGGATGTGTTCAGCTCCCGCAATAAGTTATACCAGGTCCTTTTTTCCCATCCCAAAGTGGGGAGATTTTTTGTCCGTACCCTCCCCCACCTTTCCACATTTACTAAGAGATGAAGAACTGGGACCGAAATCTGTGGGGTTGGGTTTGGCCCCCCCCCTTCCTGTCCACCTGAAAGGACCCTAGCCGGGTATAATTAAATGGCTCCCCCACCCAAAAACTTTCCCTTTTTATTTGACTTATCCACTGGCAAGAATGATAGGCTTATCCCTTAGATCTTTACCCAAGAGAAAACCCCAGGACATCAACGGACATAGTTTGTTTCCCGCAGGTTTTAGTTTGTTCTTCTGTCAATCAAATTCAGGGACTGGCAGGAAGAGTCCCCGCCGGAGGGATGGTTGCGCTGAGCAAACGGAATGATGAAAAAAAATCCCTTTCAAGGGAAAGGTCGAAGGGCTATTTGTTATAAAATGACTTGAAAATAACCTGAATTTCGAATGCCCTACAAAAACCAAGGAACAAATTTGAGGTTATAAATCCTGCCTCAAGTCCATTTGCCCCACCAGCGTTTGGACCAGTTGTGGTTTGAGGGGGAATAAATGGCCTCATAAAACACCACCCACATTTGAAAGTAATTTAGTAAACAACCAGTGTTATTACCAAACATCCAGCCAATATAATAAATTGGGGTTTTAAAGAGGCCCCAGTTTCCCTGCCCCAGGCCAGTAAGCATAGAAACTTGCCCTTCTGTTAATACCCAAGAAGGTATTGAGGTGAAAAAACGTAAAAGGTGCAAGACTTGGCACCTCCAGTTTCTGTTATTTTGCGATGTGGGAGAACTGCATGGCATCAAGGTTGTGAAAACTTGCCTGAAGCAAGAGAGGAAACCCTAACCAGGAACGGGGGTAAGGAACTGGGTCCCAAAAACCTTTGACCACCGTCTAGTAAGAATAGGCCTTGACAAGGGGTGGGTACCCCCCCCAAATAGTATATGGTATAAGGCCCCAATGTATGCGTCCCAATGGGTAATCTCCGGAACCCCCCTAAGGGCTTCCCCTCAAGCTAAAAAGTAAGCTCCCCGAGTCCCCCCCTTAAGGTAGAGAGAGGGTCAGTTTGCCCTGCCGAAATTTTGTCCCCCCTGTGGCCGCTTATAATGGTAAATCCAAGAATAAGCAAGTAGCTCTGGAGAACCATCTCTATATCCCTCTGTCCCCCCCCCCCCCATGGAATAGCAAAAAAGGAACGCCCATATTGGAATGGTCCCAGGTCCCCCTTTACCCGTTTTGTTGAAAAAACCAGGAAATTTGGGTTTTGGGAGAGTTGATTTCCCAGACCCCCCATTCGATAACAGTAGTCCCCCACATGAAAATCGAAAGGCAACCCTTATTGGAGTTGGATTCAGGAAAACTAGGGCGAGGAATACAATCATCAGCCCCACGCAAAGGGGTGAGTCCCCAAACTGAGATACCCAGCGAGAAGTTGGGCAAAGTTCACAACGGCCCCTTCCATTTGAGGTGATGGTCAAGAAAAGCTTTTTTAAAAAGTAAAAGACCTTTATTGAAAAACAAAAACCTCCGGGGGCCAGAGGGAATGTCCATGGGGTCCAGATCCCTTTAGGATCTTTTGGAATTGCTTTCACTGAAAATTTTTTATTAAACCATGCCCCCATCTTGAATATGACCCCCCTCAGGAATTTACTGTAAAACATGTCCTTAGAAATGGATTTGTCCGTTCAGTAAGCCGCCGAATGGACGCCCAATAAGCAGGCCCTAAAGTTTGAACAGGAAGGGGCTTTGTCCCCTTTGTTGCAACACTAAGATCCAAAAACGCTTTTCGGAAGAATCAAATGCAACACTGCATATATTTATTTTTTACTTTCCCACTTTCCTTTGCATTTTTTCGATGTGGACCATTCAATCCGAGAAATAATAATGGTTCCCATTAACATTTTGACTTTCCGATTTGGTAAAAGCCCCTCACCTTGATTAGGTGGGAATCTGGTATGAAGAGATTTGGGCGGTGAAGAGACCAATCGAGATTAGCAACAGCATCCGTGGGAGGAGCAGTATATTTCCCCCCAATAACAGCCTACATACTTGCCCCAATTAGCTTCTAATAGTTTGATCCAGGGTTTTCCCAGGAAGCAAACCCTTTTTTTGTTGAACAATCGGTTTGTGGGAATCACACTTTTGGGCCTCCATAGGTAAAGGATTCCTGTTCCCCCCCCTCCCAAAGGCATCAGATTGAAAGAGTTTTTTAAGGAGGATGGAAACCCCCTCATTTTCCACGTATTCAAAAAAACCCTTGCGCATTTTTATCAATGGCTTATATGTGGGCTCCCAAAAGCAAAAGATGATGCTTTTTGCCGGACATTTTTAAAGTTGCCTCGTTGCAGCCCGGTTTTTCCAGCTTCACCCCCAGTTGTCATTTGCCGGCTGTTCAAGGCGAACTTCCTCCCAAAATTGGGGGGCAGATCCCCCCCGGGCTAGGGTGGTTAGGCCTTCCCTTCGAGGAGAGCTCATTAGGTAGAAGAGAGTTCCCTAAAACAGATATTAGGGATGAAGTGGTCCCCCCAGAGTAGGAGCTTCGCCGGTAGAACTGAATGGAAGGTTTTTAAGTTTATGCCTCTGAAAAGTCTATTGATTTTTGGGACTTCCTTTCCTTCTTGGGAGCTCTTAAGCTTTTTGAAAAGTCCCCTCTCCAGATATGTTTTTGTTTTTTAATTACCGTTTATTAAATCTTTTTGTTTTAAGAAACTAAATATGGAAGAAAGTCAATCCCCCGATTTTTCTTCTTTATAGACCAATCCTTTTTCCCGGATATCCTCCCCTGCAGTTAGCAACGGTTGGTGGGTCCGAATCCCCTATGGATCCTTAGATTTGTCCCCGGGATTTTTATTATTATCGACCAATCTTTATTGAAACCGTGTGCTTGAAGACGGCGTCCCCGTGCCCGGTTGGGGGTAGGAACACTTTATTTGGGCCGTACCAAACCATGAAATCCCGAAACTTGGGTTTTGGATTCTGGGGTCCCTGTTTTTTAGAGATATTTTTCCCAAGCATCATTTTTTATAAGCGGCAATCCAATTTATAAGTTATTCCTTGATAAATGGGGCCCATAATTTCAAGTGCTTCGACCGGCCCTCCAATGGGTATTTTTGGGCGGATTATTCGGCATATCTTTGGGATTAGCCTGGGGGATTCTGTATGGATGAACACTCAGGGCTTGGTATCAAGGAGAGGGGGGTGAAAGTTTTGACTTAGAAAACCTGGTCCTTCTGTGGAATCCGGTTAACGAAAAAGGAAGCCTTTCCCCGATAATTGGCATTATATTGGGAAATGCTCCGACTAATTTCCCCTTTTTGAGGGGCTCCCATGCCCAAGAGGGCCCTGGAAAGTAGATAACAAGGATAGTGGTCCCGGGAGTCAGTGGGTAGAGGCGGGAAGAGTTAAATGGCTCGCAACCCCACCCACTGAGAGGGAACTTGAACAACGGTGAAGAAAAGTAATTTGTTGAATGCTAAAAATTGAAGTATTCCACCACGTCTGTTTTTACCCGTTTCCATTTGACAGCATGTGGTTATATTTTTTCCGCAAGAGGTCACCAATGGGTACTGTTCCCCCATTAAAAGGATCAAGAGGTTTTTTGGCCCGGATCCACAAAGGCCCCCCACCAGCAAAAGAATTATAAGTCTAATGGGGGGGATTTATTGGTCCTGGCTGTTTCCTATTTTTGAAGATATAGGTATAGCCACATCCCCTGTAAAAAATAACCATGAAGTTCCCGGAGGGCCCTGCCCGTTTGTTCCCCTGGAAAAGAGCTTCGCATTCATCGAAATCCATGAATACACCCATGGTGGTAGAAATTTTATTTCCCCCCCAAACTATTATACACATAATATAGCAATTACCCAATAATAAAAATTCAATATGGGAAAAATAATATGTTTTCAAAACCTGTATACACCAAAATGTTCCACAATGGACCCACTATATAAAAATAACCCCATCACAAAAACTCAAATATTTTTTGAAAAATCAAACCCCTTGGCCCCCTTTGCCCAGCTCCCCAATTTTTTCCCCCAAAAATATCATCAGATTTTACACTTTCCTAATGGTTAAGCTTGCAATTAAAATTACCCAAAAACTAAACTGTATATGGGGGTTTATTTGATAAGGCAAAGTAATTTCAAAAACAAGTAAAATCCGATACCGGGAGGGGGGTGGTCCGGGGCCCCCAAGGTTTTTTATTCAAGGAACTGGGCTAAGCCACTTTTGAGTTTAGATTTAGAATACAAAACAACACAAAACAGAAAAATTGGTTGGGGGGAATACAAAATGAAAATTTAAAATTTACAAATAATACCTTGGCTGCTTCGGGCCGCTCGTGATAATACCCGACGCTTGCTGGAAGGGAATTTTGCGGCCCGAAGCAGCCAAGATATTTTTTCTTATTAATTACCTTCCGGGAATTATATCCCACTAAAAGGGTTCTCCGCCCACTGAAAAGCTGATAAATTTGCCCGATATATCCCGCAAGGGAAGCCAAGGGTATTATCAGCATTAGCCCCAGAATGGGCTGGCGGCAAGTTGTAAAAACAATAAACAACTGGCGTTTCTTATAATTTTTAGAAACACTATTTGTTTTCATGCCCCCAACGTTATCGGTTTACAACCCTTCCAATTAGGAACCGAAAATATTAAAAGGGAAAAAATTTACTTTGGCTGCTTCGGGCCGCAAATTCCCTCCAGCCAAAGCTGTCGGGGAATTATCACGAGCGGCCCGAAGAGCCAAGGTATAATTGTATTTTAATATTTTTCCGGTTCCTAATTGGAAGGGGTTTGTTTAATCGATACGTGCGGCATGATACAATATAGTTGTCTAATATAAATAGAACGCCATTGTTATTTTGGGTTTTTACAACCTTGCCGCCCAGCCAGTCTGAGGTCTATGCTGATAAACCTTGGCTTTCCTTGCGGGATATGTCGGCAAATTTATCAGCTCTCAGTGTCGGAGGACTTTTAGTTGGAATTAATTCCCGGAAGGTATTATAATATCGATTACGACCCCACACCGACTATATTATTTTTAATGGGAAAAATTTTAATAAGGGGGAGGAAACAATCGAGAAAAACAATTTTTTTAGCTAAAAAATTTGTTGGGAATCAAAAAAAATTCGGGGAAAAATTTTAAATTTGACGGTTGTTTACTCGTCTAAATTTCTTTCGAAGTAGCGCGGGGCCGCTTTTTTCTCGGATGGCAGTGTACCAAGTAGCCGGGGGCCGGGGCAGATCTTTTAAACAATGGTCAAAATATTAAGTGAAAATTTGCCCATGGAATAGTATAAGAGGGTAGCAATTTAAATTTGTATCGAAAAAGAGATCAAAGTTGTAGCGGGGATTGCTTTTACTGGGCCACGCCGCGCACTCAATAACCCCTTATACGCAAACCCAACACTTTATGCTTCTCGAAACGGTTACCACACCTCACTAGATGGGCCCAAAATGCGTTTTACGGGGCCCCTCGACGAGCTAGCTGCGATGATTTTGACATCGTCAATTAAGGAATCGAAGACGGAAAAACGAGATCCGCAAAAGCAACGATTGGAGGGTTAAAACACCGTTAATTCTATATTTTGTCATAAGGAAGAAATTGTCAAGCATCATGCATCAGAATAAAGGGGTTTTTAAAGCGTAATATTAAACAAAAATCATGGAAAATGGAAATTTTATTTCCCCGTGATCCGAGAAGCAGAAAATAAAAAATTATATTGCTCTAACCAGGGGGCCCTCTTGTTTTTGCAGTACCCAAAAGCGCGTCAGTATGCAGTACGGGGTAGTCCCTGGTTTTTGGTCAAAAATTGTATGACCCCCGCCCGCGCACGAAAATTTTGCGGGGGTTTCCCCCTTTGTATCGCAGGACGATAAGTGAAAAAAGGGGTTCCACCTGTAAAAAGGGGACCGGGGGGTGTTCCACAACGGGATACAACACCTGGCTTTTGAAATAAAAAAATTTATATACTAGAAACCCCATTGTTTTTGACGCTTTTTAAAACCCCCTTCCAGATCGTTGCTTTGCAACCCGTTTTCTGAAAAAATTTAAAATGTAGTTTGGGGCGGGGGGGTCGAAGGGGGGCCAAAAGTCCCCCTTCCAAATTTGCCAACCAGCCCCCCATTTTGTATCACGTTGGGGGAAACCCCCACGGTCTTTTTTCCCCCTTCGTCCTGACGAACGGGGGGGGAAAAGGGCCCGGGGCCCCATTTCCCGGGGGCGGGGGCGGGTCATAAAAACGTTGACAACACACTTTTGAGCTATAAATTAAGCACCACCTTGAATCAAAAAAATAAGCTTTTGTATCTTTGGTATGACCCGCCGGCCCACGCACGAGGGGGCGGGCCCTTTCCCCTGTTACGGTGAAAGGGGCCCGGGGGGGTGTTTTGTCACGACGGGGATTAAAAAAAAAAACGTGGGAAAAGGTTTTTTAATTGGGGACGATTTTTTAATTTTTTTCGCGCTCGGCGGGGGGCCCAGTAGGTTTCCCGCCCATTAAATGTAAAAAAAGGGGTTTTGCGAAAAAGCTTTGATGCCGGGCAGTAATAGTTTCGGGGAATGCGCTACTTTTTGCCCGCAGAGTTTGCCTGAATTGACTCGTCAATTAACGAGAAGCATTTGATTCCGGGGTCAAACCCTTTCGCAATTCCCCCCGTTCTGTGGTTTTGCAAAAAGCAAAAATTGGTGGGGCGCGCGCGGACCCTTTAAGTGCACGCGCAAAACGATCAAAAAACCCCATTAATGGTTTGCGGGGGTTTTGGGGGGCCCAGTAAAAGGGCATCGCGCACAAAGGAAAAAAAGATTACATTCGGGGACAGCAGGGGTTTGCGGGGTTTAAGGGATCACGTTCAAAAAAAAAAAACCATGTTTTTCTACGCGTTCGCGTACTAGACGGCTTTTTCCCGGCCTTTTTTTCCCTT
>NW_026971897.1:0-21700 GCF_026151205.1 Bolinopsis microptera | reverse complement strand
TTTTTTAAAATTTTAAAACCGGGGTTTGGGGGAGGGGGGGTTTTCCAAATTGTTTTACCGTTGGGGCTAGTGTTTTTTTTTTAAACCCCCAAAAAGGCTCTTTTGTAGAAAATTTTTTTTTACGAAGGGGGTAAAAAATTGCCCCCAAAAAAAATTTTGATTAGTTATTTTGGAAAAAGGGGGGGAAAACCCCCATTTTTTTTTTTTAATTGGGACTATTTAGTTCTATTTTAATTCTTTTTTTCTCGAAAAAAAAATTAAACAGGGTTTAAAAAAAAATTAAAAAGGGGGGACCCTCAGTTTTAAAAAAAGGGCCCCCCTCAGTATTTAAACCCACCAAAAGCCAATGTACCCCGTTTTTTTTACTATTTTTTCATTTTTGGGGACTTTCAAATACTAGGAGGGGGGACTACGAAATTGAAAACCCATTTCTCCGAAATTTTTTAAAATCGGTTTTCAACAGGTTGGGGGGGGGTGGATTGATTGGGGGAAAAAAAGCGCAGTATTTGGAAAAAAAAAAACCCCCGGGGGTAAAAAAGGGTCTGGTTTTTTTGGTTTTTTTTGCGGGGCCCAATTTTTTTTGAAAAATAGCCAATTAAATTTAAAAAAAAAACCTTTCTCAGCCAAAAGGCATCTTCAAAAAACTTAAGGGTTGGCACTTTTTTTATTTTTCTTTTTTTTTCTTTTTTTTGGGTCCCAGTGGGGGGGGGGGCCCCCTTTTGTTTATTCGCCCATTGTTTTTTTTTTGTTTTGATATTGTTTCTAAATTTTTTTTTTTTTTGTTTCCCTTTTTTTTTTAATGTTGGACTTTTCGGGATTTTTCCGGGGGGGCGAAAAAAAACTTTCTTTTTTTTTTCCGTCCCAAAAACTTTTGGGGGGCCATGGTAATTACCAGGGTTTTAGGATTAGCACCTTCATTTTTTCCCCGTCGAATGGATTGTTTTTTGGGTTTTTGGGGGGGCCCCCCAAGTGTTGGGAGTGCTTGGGGAATCCCCCGCAAGGGTTTTTTTCGAACTGTATTTTGGGGGCCCCCGGTCTAAAAATCTTTTTAGTTTTTACCCTTCCCCCCCTTTTTCCCCCCATTCAAAAAAACAAATTTCTTTGCGCGGGGCTCCATACCTAAAATTTTGCGGCGGCGGGCCGGTGATGGATTGCCTAAATTTGAGAAACCTGCAGGAAAATATAATTTTTTCTAGAAAAACAGTGGGAAAAGGGTTTTTTTTGTTTTTTTACTTACCCGGAAAATTTATTGTTTAAGTTGTCAGGTCGGATTTCTGGGGGGGGGGGCGTGGTGTTTTTAAATGGGAATTTTAATTTTTTCTTTTTGTTGTGTGTGGGGGGCCCCAAAACCTGTGCCCCTTTTTAAAAAAAAAAAACGGTGCATCCCTCGTTTTTTCGGTTTGCGTGTTCTTTAAATTTTTTTGGAAAGGGGTCCCCCCCCAAAAATTTATTTTTTTTTCAGCAAGGGAAGGGGAAAAAAACAAAAAAAACGAGGGGGGACCGTTTTTTGTTTTTTTTTTTGGGTTTTTTTCTTTTTTGGGGTTTGTAAAGGGGCATTTGCTTTTCAGGGTTTAGGGGGAGGGAGCCCAGGGGGGGAATTTCATATTTTGATATCTTGGGATAAGGGGGAAGGGGTTTGGGGGGCATTGCAGGGTTTTAAAATTTTTTTTTGGATTTAAGGGAGTGGGGGGGAGGAGAAAAAAATAAACGGGAAAATTTCGGATTAAATATTATAGATTATTCTAATTTTCCGTTTTTTGTTTTTTAATAAATATCCCCCCTTTGGTTTTGGTCGATTTTTGGTTAATGTATTTGTTTTGGTGAGGGTTTGTTGCCAATTTTACCTGTTTTCCAATTTATTCATTAAATTGTGGAATTATTCCGGATAAAGGGGAGGAAAAATTTAGTCATGTTTTACAGTATTGGTATATAGGTGGCCTGGTTCCATTTAAGGGGGGGGTTATTTACCGGAAATTCACCAGGGATCAATTTTAGCGTTTTAAATTCCGGGGGTTTCATTTTTAATTTTTCCCGGGGGACGTGTGTTTTTTTTTGGTACCCAAAAACTTAGGGGTTTTCCCTTGGTCGAAAAAAAATTTCATTATAATTACTTTTTTTTACTCGGGGGGTTGGTTGTAAACTCGAATATAAAAGGGGGATTTTTTTAAAAATTTATTAAAAATAAATTCCTTTTTTTAACTTTTTTCCCTGTTTTTTTGGGGGTTTGGGCCCCCAGGGGAAAAGTTATTTGCAAATTTTTTTTTTAATTTTGGTTTTTTTGCTTTGCCTTACTGGAAAATTTAAATTTTTTTTAAAAAATTAAGGGTGTTTTTTAAGTTTTTTGGTTAAAACCACAAGGGGGGGGTCACTCTGGGCCTTTCAGGCTGGGGACATTAGCCCTGTTTCCTTTAATGGTGGAGTTTTTCCCCTCACTCGGGGGGGGGCTAAAACACTAAAAATTTTTTACCACCCCCCAATTTTCATTAGTTGTTTCCAAAAACCAAAAACTTTCTTTTTTTTGGGGCTTTTATGCTGGGAAAAACGCCGAAAAAGGTTTCCACCGCAAAGGGACCGGGGGACGTGAAAAAAGGGGTCGGGAATTTTTCTTTTAATTCTTAGAAAAAATTTTGGCCATTTTTTTTTATTTTAGAGTTTTGGGGGGCCTTGTAAATTGGGACGAAAAATTGGATATTTTTCAAAATTTTTTAAAAGGGGGGGGGAAATTAAATTTTTAAATCTTTTTTCGGGGGAATTTTGGGGGTTTTTTCTAAAAAAATTTTTCCCCCACATTATTTCCAAGCTCGGGGAAACCCAGGGGTCAATTTTGTTAGTTTTCCCATCAGCGCCGGATAAACCCCTGTTTTAAAAAGGGGGGTTTTGTCCTGAGTTTCCAATACAATCAAAAAAAAAACTGTTTCCCACCTAAATTTGGGGCATTTTTTTTGGGGCTTTTTTTAACCTTTCACGGTAATTTGATTAAAAACCCCCCGGGCTATTTTTTTTTCAGAGTAAAGTTAATTTTCTGGGGCATCCCCCCTTTAAAAAAAATTTTTAAGGGACTTCGTAAAGGGAAGATCAAGTTTTGGTCTTTTTTTCCCCCCAAATTTAGGGGCCCAATGGGGGGGCCTATATAGTATTTTTTCCCCATTGGTTAAGTTAACAACGCGATGGGGTATTTAAAAACGGGGGGGGGGGTGGCAGGGGGGCCCCCAAATTTGGGTGGGCCTTTAAAAAGTTTTTGCCTTGAGTCCCCCGGGCCCCCGGGGGGGGGTCCGGGGTTGCCCCTCTATTTTTATTTTTATTTTTTTTTTCCCCATTTTTTTCTCATTTTTTTTCCCCACCCCCCCTTTTTAGGCGGGTTTTATTTTTTAAAAATTTTGATTTTTTTTGGGTTTTTTTTTGACGGGTTGGGGAAATTTCCTGGTTTTTTTTGCAAAAGCACGCGCAAACGCAAAGGGGGGGAATTGGGGGAAAAAAGGGGGCCAATTGGGGGGGGATGCTTAAGGTCAATCTAAAAGTTTTTAAAATTTTTTTTTTACTCCCACAACGTTTAGTTTAGACTAAAATTTTCCTGAGCTTTTTGTTTTTTTTAAAAAAAGATATTCCAAAAAAAAACTTTTTCCTGTATTCTTGGGTACGTTAAAGGGAAGGTTTTTTTTTATTTTTTTTTTCTTTCAATGGGTTTGTTTTTTTTAATTTAGGGTCCTTGTTAGAAACAGGCTATAATCGGGGGAAAAAGAAATTACGAATCTTTTTTAAAACCTTTTTTTTTTCAAAAAATTTTTGTGGGGAAATTTTTCCCCCCTTTTCTGCTTGTTTTTTTGGGGTTTTGGCTTTTTTTTCAAAAACTTTTGGACCGCTGTTTTCCCGGCCAAATTTTTAAAAACCGGGCTTTTCAAGTAAAACAGTTTTTTTTTTTTTCTTTTTGCAAAAAAAAAAATTTCAATTTTCATTTTGCCAAAAAAAACGGAAGTTTTAAACAAATTTTTTTTTGCATTTTTTTTTTATCTGTAAAAAAAAAAGGGAAAATTTTAAAACTTTTTGACGGGGAGAAAACAATCAGAAAAATTCTAAAAAAATAAAAATTAAATTTTTGGGCGAATTAAAAAAAAATGTTTTTTTTCTCGGTTTTTTGAAATTTTTTTTAAAAAATTTTGTTTTTCTTTGGGAAAGGGGAATCATTAATATTATGTTTGAAAAAAATTTTACCGTTTTCCCCAAAAAAATTTAATTTGAAAAAAAATAATTAAACTTTGTTTTTTCTTTTTTAAAATTTTGGTTTTTTAAATCAAAAAACTATAATTTTCTTTCTATTTTTTTACTTGTAGACAACCCCGAAATTTGGGGCATATTTCAGAGTTTTTTGCCATTTTTTTTTTGCTTTTTTTTTTCGGGTTTTTTTAAAAAAGTCGAAAAAAAAAAACACCTAGTCCCAAAATTGCGGGGTCCCCCCTTCCTTTTCTTTTCTTTCCCCTGTTTTCCACTTTATTGCGGTGAAATTTTTTAAATCTGTATGCATTTCAGCTTCTTCGGGGAAGGGGGGCCCAGTTCAATTATTAAGGGGATCCTTTTTAAATGTGGAAATTTTTTGGGGGGAAGGGTTTTGGTTTGTTTGGTTTAAATTAAAACTTTCCGGGGGGGTCTTTGTTTTGCCCCTTGTGAAGATAGGCTGCCTTTTTCAAAAATTTCACGTTTAAAAAAATTGCGGGACTTCCTGGGGGGATTTTCCTTTTATGATTTTTTAAACCTGTCTTTTTTCTTAGTAACTTTCCCTAGGAGGTCCTTCTTTTTTTTGGTGGTAAAAAAGGTGGTGCTCCCTTCTCTCCACAGGCGGTTTTTTCCCGGTCTTTATTATGCAAGGTTGTGGGGGAAGGATTGGTGGGTTTTCTTTCTGTCCTTTTTTCCTTTGTCTTGTTGTCTGGTCTTTTCCTGGTTATTTGTTGTAGCAAAGTCTGTTGTTGTTTTTCAGCATTTAGATCTTCCCCAGGGCGGGGAGTTTCCTGAGTCTTATTTTCTTTGTTTTTCTTTCTTTGGCCACCTTTCTTTTTGTTATACTCATTCCTTCTTTTTGTATTCTCTTTTTCCAGTCTTGGGGGGGACAAGTAAGATGAGGTTTCCCTTTGCTTGTGAATAACCCCGCTACGGTGCTGGCTCCAATTACTAACGGGAAATGTTAAGGCCTTGCGGGTTTATTTGAAAATTTTCAAAAACATTCCTGTATCTTTACGAAAAGCAGAAGGGGCTCGATTTTCTTTTCAGGAACAGGATAGCAGGTTATCCTCCAAAAACCCCGTAGAAAATCCTTCCGGGGCAATCACTCTTCTGGCAGCAAAAAGCAATTTGTTTGTTCCTTCAAACCACTTGTTTTTCTCCAATTGAACGGGAACTTCCAAAATCTTTGCCAAAAACCCCTTTTTTCCAACGACACCAGCCTTGTCCCCCCTTTGGGGTGTTTTTTTGGCGGGTCTCCAGGCTTTAGTTCCCATCTTTCACGGTGCAACCCACTTGATTTTTTCTTTTTGAAAGGGGGCCCAGCTTTAAGGTGACGGGGGGGGACGGAGGGGTTTTGTTTTTTGTTGTTTCAACTTTTAATCTGTTGAGGGTTGGTTGTGTTTTTCAAACATCATTTTGCAGTCCAGGGTTACTTGATCAAAAGGCCATCCTTGTGACTATCCATTAAAATTTTGTGGGGCCCTTTCCGTTCACCTTTTGCAATATATAAATTTTTTTTCCGAGGGGGAGAATTGCTTAATATTTCCACCCTCCCACGGAGTATCTGAGTTTCATGGGTTTCTTTTTTTTCAACTGGGTCTTCCGGGGAAAATTCTTGTTGGAAAGGGATAGAAAAACATGTCCATTCCCCAATGTCATTACTGTGAAAAACTTCTGATATCTTTTATTTGAGGGGGTTTTTTATGATTCTGGGCCCATGAGGACACATAGTAGTGTGAGGCTAGGTTTTAATCTCTTCCGTCTATTTTTTTCCAGGCTGGGAAAGCAAGGGAATTGGGGTGCTCCAGTAGCAGGAGGGCAGGTGAGAGTGGTAGGGTTCACCTAGCTTAGCTTCTTTTACTGTTAGAGAGTTGGTCATCACACCCAGGTTTCTGGGGGGGGGGGCATCTGGGCAGGATGGAGATGTTACTTGAAGGGACCGAAGGGGATGGGGGGACTTTCTGGGTTTGACTATCTTTCCCAACAATCACAAAAGTCGAAACATTATTGCTTTGAAAGTTTTTTCCAACTGTCTTTCAGAGGCCGAAATTTGGGTAAGCTTAATGAGGGGGACCTTCGATTTCCAGGCTGGATTTAAAACCTATTATAAATCAGGGAAATTGGTCCAGGAGGTTTTTTGGTCTGTTTTTTGGGTGATATAGGTCCAACTTGGTTCGGGGATATCAAAAAGTATTTTGTTTCCCGTAAATTTATTTAAAAAGTAATTTTCCCCGGGGGCCCCATTTCTTTTTTTCGGATTAAAGGGAAAGGAATCTAAAAGTGGTTTTTTCACAGGGGGTTTACCATATGGAAATTCCAAGGGTTTTGCGGACCCACTATTTGGGGGAAAAAATACAAATTTTGCCAGGGGGCCTAATGTTCCGGGGGGACTTTCCCCGCAGCTGTGAATCCGTTTATTTTCCCACCCTTTGTTTTTGGCCCATTTTCCGGGGGAATTTTCATTGTACCGGGGGAATTTTTCCCGGAAGTTTGGGGCCCAAGTTCCCTTTGAACGCCCGAGGTAAAAATGAACCAGAAATCTAAGTAAAAAAACTTTTAGGAAAAAAAATTAATTTTAAATTCTAAGCTAAAAATTGTAACAAATTTTTTTTGTTTTCTAAATGGGGAAAAAAAAAAAAGAAAAATTTTTGGCAGTTCAGTCGGGGAAAAAATTGTCTTTTCGGGGGGCTATAGGGGCCCCACTTTGTGAAGTTGTGACTTTTCTATTTAGGGGGTCCCAGGTTTTGGGGGGGGGGGGACAAAATTCGGTTTTTTTAAAATTTCGTTTTAATGGTAACCAACGTCCCCCCCCCCAAAATTGTTTGTTTGGGTTTTACTTAGCTTTTTAATGGGGGTTAGCGTAGCCTTTTTAAGAAAAGAATCTTAAAAATTTTAAAAGGGGGATGAAAGGAAAAAGGGGAAAGGAAAAAGGGGAAAAAAAGGGGGGGAAAAACAAAAATTAATTAAAAGTTATTTTTTTTGGGGGACCCCATTGGGGGAATATTTTTTTAAATTAAAAAAAGTTTCCCAAATATTTAAAATTTTCACGGACAAAAAAAAAAACTTTTTTTAAATTTTAAAATGGAACTTTTTTCCCGCTGGGCCAATTTTTCCCAACGGGGTTCCGGGGGTCGGGAAAATTTTTCCGGTTTTTGGCCGGTTTTTTTTAATTTTTTTAAAACCAAAAGGGGGTTTTCGGGGAATTTTGTTTAAAGGTTTAAAGGGGCCCGGGATTTTTATTTTAACCCGTTTTTTTAAATTTTAAAATCCAAAAAAGATTCAGGGGGGGGGGTTCTTTAAAAATTTTTTTTTTGGGGGTCTTTCGGGGGGGGAATTTAACCAAAAAACCTTCCGGGAAAAAAAAAGGGTTATCCTTTATTTCCTAAAAGGTACCCCTTTTAATTTGGCCCTTTAAAATTTCGGGGGTCTACCCAGGGGGTTTATTTTCCTCTATAAAATTAAAAGGAAAATTTTTGGGAATTTAATTTTGGGGGGAAAATTGGGGGGGGGAAAAAAGGAAAATTTCCCAAAACCCCCTTAAAGTTCCCAAAAAAAAATTTTAAAACCCAATTTATCAAAGGGAATTTTGGGGGAACTTAAAAAAAAAAAGGGTTAAAAACCCCAACCCCCCGGGGTTTGGGTTTGGTTTACGGGTTGGGGGGGAAAATTTTTAAGGGGGGTTTAAACCATGAAAATTAAATTCACCCGGGTTTTTGTTTTTTCCCAACGGGGATTTTTCTGGGTTTCCTTTCTTTTGGGGGGAAAAAAATTTAATTTTTAAAAAAATTTAAAGGGGAAATTTTAATTTTGGAAAGGCAAACCCCGGGGGGGAAAAAACCCAATGGGGCGGGTAAAAAAAGTCCCTTTTTTTCTTGGGATTTTAAGGCTTTCCCTTTTTCCCCCACAAAAAGCTACAAAATATAAAATTTTGTTTTGTGGTTTTTTCCCAAGGGAAGTTTTTTTTCCGGGCCCCTGTTTTCTAAAATTTTTTCCCTTTTTCATTCCGGGGGTTCTTTGTTAAATTTTCGGTTTTGGTTTGGAATTTTTTTTCTACTTTATTTTGTTTTAAATTTATTTTCCCCTTCCCAAATTCGCCTTTCGGGTTTTTTTTTTTTGTAGTACAAAAAAGGTTTTCATTTTTTTAAAAATTAGTTTTTTTTTTCAAAAAATTTTTAAAAAATTGGGGTTTTTTGGATATTTACTTTTTTTAAAACCTAGGTTTTAAGGGCCCTTTCCAAAATGGAAATTTGGGGGCCCCCTTTTAACTTTTTTTTTGCGGGGGGGGGGAAATTTAAAACCTTTTTAAAAAATTTTTAAAAAAAGCAAAAAAGGGTTTCAGTGGGGCCAAATTCCCCCTTTTTTCAAAAAAAAAAAAATTGGGTTGGGTTTTATTTGGGGGGCATATTTCTTTTATGTTTAAATTGGGGAAATTTTGGGAAAATTTTTGAAATTTAAAATTAAAAATCCCGTTTAGGGGACACGGTTTTTTTTTTGATAGTTAAAGTGATAGCTGCAGAAAAAATTGGGAAATTTTCAATAAAGCTAGCCGAAAATTTTACTAAACTACTCAAATTTCCCTTAACCATTTTTTTTTGGGGCATGAAATACTTCTTTTTTGGGGGGCCATTTTCATTCCAAAAAACATTTATAATTTTAAAAGGACCAGTTAACTAAAAAAAATTTTTTTTGTCTTTCCAAATTTGGGGGGAAAAGATTTAAAAACGCTGGGGGGGAAAAAATTTGGAAAAAAGAATCGTATCGCCAAAGGGGAACCAAACTCTCTAGCGTACTTTGAAAAGGTTTGGTTTTTTGCAATAAAATTTTTGGGGCCTCGGGGGGGACGTCATAAAGCCCCCTCAGTCCCCGGCGCTTTCTAGCGTAATTTTACTTTTTTACAAAATGGGTTTTATAAACGTTTTAAAAAACACGTGTTTTCCCCCAAATTTTTTTTGGGGAAATTTTTTGGGGGACTTTTTTTAACCTTTTCTCCAAAATCCTTATAGTTTTGGCTATTTCCATTAACAAAAGGGAAAATGCTGTTTTGGTGTTTTACAGTCCCCCCAAACGTCTTTGTTTTTTAAAAACAGTGAATAGGTTTTTTGAAAAAAAATTTGGGGCGGGGGGGGAATGTTGGTTAGAAAAAATTTTTTTCTGCTATTAAAAATTTAGTTAATAATGTGATAATTTTTTGGATTGTTTTCCCTTTTGCTTAATTTACCGGGGCAGGGGAGGAATTTTTTAAACCGTTTTTTTTTTTCCCCGGGTCCATAAAAAAATCCCTCAAAAAATTTTGGGGGAAAAGGATACGAAAAATAGGGGTTTTTCTTTTCCCGAGAAGGGCAATTTATTTTAAAAGCAAACGAAAAATTTTTCTAATTTTTAATCTGAAAAGTTGTCTGCCGTACAGGGGAACAAAAAGGGTTTTGGTTTTACATAGGGGGGCCGTTCCTCGGGGGGGGGGACCATTAGTAAAAAGTAGTTTTTCATCAAAAACAAGTGCGTGGGAAAACCAGAAAATTTTCCCCGCCAAAATAAACCCCGGGTTTTTCTCCAAAAATTTTTTTTTAAAAAATTTCTGATTGGGAGGTTTTTTTACGGTGTGAGGTGGTGTTTTGAATTGGGACTTTCCGGGGGCTTACCTTTTTTTGTTTTTTCCAAATTTTTTGCTTTTTATCACGGTTTGGGCAAAAAACTTTAAAAAAAAACACTGGTAAAGTTTAAATTTACCAAGGGGGCCAAAAAAACGTTGTTCGGGGTCGATGGGGAAACCCACTGAACCCCAAAACTATAGAATTTCCCAAAAGGGCCCCTATTTGTATTTTTTTCTCTGGCTTTTTTTAAACTATATATTTTACGGCCCGGTTCGTTTTGTTTAGGGGCCCCTAAAGGGGGGACCCAACTTTTAAATTTTCTATAAAATTTTTTTTAAAAAAACCTATGGGGGGCAAAACCCAACTTTAATTTTAAAAATCCCTTTTTTTTTTTACCCCTTGATTTTTACTTTCACGTTTTAAAAAAAAATTGTCCCAGGGGGTTGTTTTCAGGGGGGCAATTTATTTTTAAAAAAATCGAAAATTTAGGCGGTTTTACCGCACCCCGATTTTTTAAAGGTAAAAAATATGGCGGAAAAAGGGCGGTAAAATTTTTTAAAAACCAAAATTTTTGGGGGGAAAAAAAGTGCGGCGATTTTTTCGAAAATTTTTTGGGGGGGGAATTTTTTTTGCGGTTTTTCTTTTGGCATTTTTTTTCCAAGGAAATTTTGGAAATTTCAAAAACGTTTTAAAACCCGCCGCTTTATTAAAAAAAATGGTTCCCCAAAAGGCTGGGGTCCCCAAAAAAAACCCGGGTATTGCAGGGTTTTTTAAAAAAAAACTTTTTTTTCCCCCCGGATTTCGTAAAAAATGTGAACCCCCAAAAACTCTTGAGTCGGCCATGCTGCGGGGAGAAAAACCCCCCCTTTTTTTTTGCTGATGGCAGGTTTTTCTTTTTTTTTGGTTTTGGGGTTGGACCCAATTTGGGGGCAACGCTGACTGGTTTTGTTTTTTCTTTAGGAAAAAAACGGGTCCGGGGGGGGGGGGGGACGTTGTGATGTGTTAAGGGGGGGGAAAAATCCACTATCAGAATGGTTTGGAAGTTACGGAAATTTGGAAAAAAAAAACTTTTTTTAACCTATAAATCGAAAAGCGGAAACCGGGGACGGGGGGTTCCATAAGGGGGGCGGGGGTTTCATGGTCCGGGGAAAAGGGGGGGGCCTGGGGGTAACCGGTCCCGAAAGGGGGGGCCTGGGTAACCCGGGGAAAAGGGGGGGGGGGCCCCGGGGGTCAGGTCCCGAAAGGGGGCCCGGGGGGTCACGTGGAAAAAACCGGGGGGTACGTTGGGCCTAGGTATTTTTTCCCCCAAAAAGGGGCCTGGGGTCACGGGGTCCCAAAAAGGGGGGGCCTGGGTTCCCCAGGGTCCCGGGGAAAAAGGGGGCCCCGGGGGTTTTCCCCACTTTTTATTTGGAAAAAACGGGGGGTTTCCCCGTGGGGCCTGGTTTTTGGTTTTTCCAAAAAGGGGCCGGGGGTTCACGGTCCCAAAAAAGGGGGGCCCTGGGGTTTTTCCGGGGGGTTTTCCCGAAAAGGGGGGCCCCGGGGGTTTTCCCCCGGGGGAAAAAAAAAACGGGGGGTCCACGTGGGCCAAAAGGTTGGATTTCCCAAAAAAGGGGGGGCCGGGGTTTTCACGGGTCCCGAAAAGGGCCCTGGGGGTTCCGGTTCCCCCAAAAAAGGGGGGCCTGGGGTTCCCCGGGTCCCGGGAAAGGGGGGGGGTGGGTCAGGGTTCCCAAAGGGGGCCTGAGTCCGGTCCTAAAAAGGGGGGGGGCCCCTTTTTTAAATTTTTGGGTTTTTTTTTCACCTAAAAATTTAAAAGGGAAAAAATTTCAAAAATTTTTATCAAAAATTACGGGGGGAAAAATTTTGCTGGGGATTTGGGGGGAAAAATATGCAGAAAATTAAAAAAAAAATTTTTGGGGGGGGGGAAAAAAAACAAATAAATTATGGGGGGAAATTTGGGGGGGGAAAAACCGGAAAAATTGTGCGTCCCGCACCCACCCCGCACCTAATATGTGGCCTTTTCTGAGGGTTGGGACAGGGGGGGAATTTTAAACGGGCTTAATTTGAGAAAAATGGTTTTTTGGAGTTTTTTTAAAAGTTAAAACCTTAAAGTTGTGTGGGCCCCAGTTCTTTATGGGGGACATTTAGGGGGAAATAACCTGAAATGTTTTTTTTACTCACGAAAAACTTTGCAGGGGGCCTTCCCCGAATTTTTTTTTTTAAAAAATTTTTTTTTGGGGGGGCTTTTTTTGGGGACCTTTGGAGAAAAAAAAAACCCCCGGGGGGGGGGCCCAGGGGGCCCATTTTGGGAACCCCAAAAAAACGTAAACCGGGGCCCCCTTTGGGGCTTTTCTGGAAGGTGGGGGGGGATTTCCCCAAAAAATGGGGCTTAAAAAACAAAAAGGGCCCCGCATATGCATATTTTAAGGATTTTATTGGGGGAAAAAAAAACCCCAGGGGCCCCAAAAATTTTCCTTACTTTTCGAAAATTTCGCCAAAAAAAAAAACCTTTTTTTTGGGGGCGTGGTTTTTGCTAAGGGCCCATTTTCGATATGATGTGTGGGGTCTTGGGGGGGAACGGGGGATGCAAAAAAAACCGAAAATTGCTTTTTTTTAATTATGGACTTTTACAAAAAAACATTTTGGGCCTTTAAAATTTGTTTTATTTTTTTTTTGGGGGGTTAAATTGGGAAAAAAAAAACTTTTTTTTTCGGTTCCCAGGGAAAAATCTTGCAAAAAAAACTAGGGGGGTATTGGAAAAAATTGGGGGGGGTAGGGGGGGGCCCCTAAAGGTTTTTGGAAAATGTGTGCAAAATTGTTGCAGAGGGCCAGGGTTTTTAAAAAAACTTTTTAAAGAAAAAACATGTCCTAAAAATTTATTATTTTTTCGAGTTATTTTCGGGGGGAAAAAAAAGATTGTTTTTAGGGGCCCCCTTTTTTTTTTACCTGTAAAAAATTCAGTTCCGGAAAAGCCCCCTTTGCGCGAAAAAGGGGAGGGGACTTTTGGGGAGGGTCATCGCCAAAAAAAAAAATTTACAAAAAACCCGCTATTTTCACGCTTTTTTAGGGGGCAGTTAGGGGTTTTTTAGGAATTTGGGACTCGGGGTTTAGTTTGCTATTTTTTCAAAATCTGTCAAAAAAATTTTATTTATTTTTTTTTTCAGTTAAAAACGGGTCCTTTTTAAAAAAATAAACGGCTATTGGGTTGGGGAACAACCCCTTTTTTTTCCCCAAATAAAATATTAAAAAGCTAAAGCTTTTGCAATTTTTGGGTTCCTAACAAAAAAACAGTCTTTGTATTTTTTTTTTTTTCTTCCGGGGTTTCCCCACCCCAAAAAAAATTTTTTCCCCTTTATTTACTTTTTTAAAATTTTAATAATCTTTTTTAAAACGGAAAAACCCTGGGAGCCCCCCCCTTTTCTTTTTTAAAATTAATCCTTTCAGGGGGTTTTAAATTATTTTAAGTCCCGTTTTTTTTTTTGGGGGAGGCGGGACCCTCGTAAAAAAAAATATCCCAATTTTAACCGTTTTTTTTTTAGGGAGGGGGGTTTAACCCTCAGTTTTTTAAAAAAAACTAAAACGTTTTTTTTTTTGTTAGGGTTGACTGGACTTTTCGTCCCTCAGAAATTTTTCAAACCGCCCCCGTTTTTTGGTTAGGGTAGGGGGGGGCCCTGTAATATATCCCTTTTTTTTTTTTTTTAAGGGGGAGGGGGGGGGCCCCTCAGTTTTAATACTTTTAACTTTTCCCCGTTTTTGTTGGGTAGGGGAAAGGGGGTCCCCCCCATTTAATTTTATTTACCTTTTACTGTTTTTGTTTTTAGGGGGGGAGGGGGGCCCCTTTTCATTTAATATACTATCAACGTTTACCGTTCTTGTTAGGGTAGACGGGGGGGAACCCTCCAGTAATACTACATCACGTACCGTTCTTGTTAGGGTTAGGGGGGGACGGGACCCTCAGTTAAAAAACTAATATCACGTAAGTTTTTTTGTTAGGGTAGAATGACTTTTCGTCCCTCAGTAATACTATCACGTACCGTTTTTTGTTAGGGTAGAACGGACCCTCAGTAATACTATCACGTTACTGTTTTTTTGTTAGGGTAAAACGGGGAGAACTTCTCAGTAATACTAAATCACGTACTGTTTTTTTGGTTAGGGTAGGACGGGACCCCTCAGAAATTTACTATCCACGTTACCGTTCTTGTTAAGGTTAGACGAGGACCCTCAGTTATTACTATCACGTACCGTTTTTGTTGGGGTAGGGACGGACCCTGAGTAATTTTATACACCTCATACCGTTTTTTGTTAGGGTAGACGGGGACCCTCAGTAAGACTATCCAACCTACCGTTTTTTGGGTTAGGGTAGACGGGACCCTCAGTAATAAACCCTAATCCACGTACCGTTTTTGTTTAGGGTAGACTGACTTTTCGTCCCTTCAGTAATCTATTCACGTACCGTTTTTGTTTAGGGTAGGACGGGACTCCCTCAGTAATACTATTCACGTACTGTTTTTGTTTAGGGTAGACGGACCCTCAGTATATACTATCACGTACCGTTCTTGTTAGGGTAAGACGGGGAACCCTCAGTAATATAACAAATCACGTTACTGTTTTTGGGGTTAGGGGTAGTAGGGGACCACCCTCAGTAATTTACTATCACGTTTACCGTTTCTTGTTGGGGGGGGTACGGACCCTTCAGTAATACTATCACGTACCGTTCTTGTTAGGGTAGAGACGGACCCTCAGTAAAAAACTATTCACGTAACCGTTTTTTGTTATGGGGTAAGACTGACTTTGGGTCCCTCAGTAATTACTATCACGTAACCGTTTTTGTTAGGGTGGGGACGGGGGACCTCCTCAGTAATTTACTATCACGTATTTGTTTTTTGTTAGGGTAGGAGGGGGGACTCTCAGTAATTACTATCACGTACTGTTTTTTGTTAGGGTAGACGGACCCTCAGTAATACTATCACGTACCGTTCTTGTTAGGGTAGACGGACCCCTCAGTAATACTATCACGTACCGTTTTTGTTTAGGGTAGACGGTCCGGAAGGAATCTCCCCTACACTCGCTCTGAGCTCGTCCTGGCTCATCGTTAGCTCGCCTCCCCACTTTTATAGGATCAGCAGGAGCTTTGTTCGGGGTGCTCTGGTGGAAGTAGCTTGGGTTAGTAGCTTATAACTGGAACTGATACAATATGTTAAATTGTGTGCTGTGTGCACATTTGGTAAACTGTCAGTGATAATTATATGATGTATTTTAGTGGGGTGTTAACAAGTTGAATAGTGTGTGTAAAGTATTTTTATAGAGACTGTATTAGAGGGGGGACTGTAGTAGGAGGTAATATTTTTGATATTGAAAATCATGATACAGATTGTTTAAATCCGTTTATTACAGAAATATTATTATGCAATTGCAATGCCCAATACTGCAACCTGGGGGGGACATATGTTGTTTTTTTAATATACCGCAAAACTACATTCCTTCTGCAATATGGTAAAATGTCCGGGAGATCTTGTATTGTAATCTGCAGGATTCACGTACTCGTTCGGACACCCGTTACTCTAGTTCGAGAAATATTAGTTTCTGCTTTTGTGATTCCATTCATGGGCTATTGCCAGTTCCTTATCATAGGATTCAACGTGGTTCAATTGCAGGGTGCACACGAGGTCAGAAAAATTATATAAAACGTTTTAAAAAAATTGCAGCGTACCACTGCAATCTAAGATTCTATAAAAACGGGTAGTAAACGAGTTACCTGGGGCTCGCTATAGTCTACAATTGTGCTAGTAACAAAAAACAGTAACTATCGAGTCTGAGGTCAGTTTAAGGTTACCCAAATTATACATAAGTTATCCAATTTGTTTCAATCCAGGCTATCCAATAAGAATTACAAATGTGGCACATTTGCACATATTTTTATTTTATGATAAGTATCAATTGTAATTCTCCTACTCTATATAAAAGCGTACCACTGCAATCTAGATCTATTAAAACGGGAGGTACGATTTTACCCTGGGGCGGCCCACCGCTTTAGGTCTACAATTGTGCTAAACTAACAAAATTGTTCGATAAAAAACTAAATTGGAAAAGATAAATTTGAAGTAAGAAAGTTTAAGTAAAATTCCCTCTTTCATCCAGTTCTTTTTGTCGAAACTTTAGTACAGTCGAACTAGAAAGTTACTGTTGAACTAGAGTTACGTGTCGAACTTTTAGTACGTGCGCGAAAACTAGAGTTTTCGTGTCGAACTAGTAGTTCGTGTTACCATCTGCAGAATTGTCAGTCGCCCGCCGGGGGTTAATAAAAAATTAGCCCTGCATGCCACTCCTGGCTAGATTCCCAAAAAGCTATAGCCTCCAAAGAAACAACTTCCCGATTTAAAGCAGTTTCGCATTCGGTGGGAGGGCCCTCATTTTTTTGAAACATCTATAAAAGTTAATATTTATTAAGATTTTGATTAGATTTAAATAGGGGGACTGGGGGAGGGACATAAGTAATCTGTCTCCTTACACACCCCTTATTTTTTAAAGATGTTGAGTAAGGAGAGCGGCTAACGGAGCGGTGAGTGCTAAATAGTGTCTTGTTCCTCTGTAGGTCTGCACCTCCTACGCGCACACCCGTGAGTTCTCTGTTAATTTAAAAAACCGAGCTCAGCTACCTGTTTAGTTCCAATTTTGGCATTATAATTAAAAACTTGTTTTTCCCGATTTTTGATTGTGGTAGTGCTCCATTTCAGAAATATCAAACCTGGCAAGCAAGCTGCTAACCAAGCCGGTTAAACTGTTAAGAGTTACTTTATAATGAAAGGCTTGCTTTCACATGAGAAAAATTGGGGGGGGACTTGTTTCAGATATTGGGAGTGGTAGGGGGGGGAAAGTTATAAAAGGTTGTCACGAAGTTTCAATTTTATACTGTTAAAAGGTTGTGTATGGTTACATGGTTCAGGTATGACGTCATTTAAGTTGCAGATTTCAATCATTTATCATTAGTTATCCTGTTCAAGTTGTTAAGGTTTAGGTATGAAGCCATTTTGAATTTCAAGTTTTCAAATTAGCTCAAAGAAACTACTTTTTGTAGCAGGATAACGCCATTTCTTGAAGTTTTCAAAATCCGGTTTCCCGTTTTCCGGTTCCGGAAATTCAACCGAAAATTTCTATAATCTTTTTTTCTAAAATTTCCTGAAAATGCATTTTTTTTCGTTTTATCAAAAACTAATTTAAAAAAAATTGGGTTTTTAAAAAAAACCCCAATTTTTTTTCTTTTTGGGTTCCCCTTTACTTTTTAAAAAACTTTGTGAAAAAAACCCCAAAAAAAACCAATTTTAACAAAAAATCTCGAATCGGGGTATCGGTTTTTTGGTTCCCCCGTAATTGAATACCCATTTCCCCTAGTTTTCCCGAAATTCAGATTTTCAAAAATTGTGAATTTCAAGGTCTTCGTATCCGTTTTTTTCCGGATTCCAAAAAATCAGTTTCGTGAGGTCAGAGGTGTTCCCGTATCCGACTGGGGAAACCTTTTATTGGGGGACAAAAACATTTTGGAGAAATTTAGGGTCGTTCTAAAAAATAAAAATTTTTACTTAGATTTCTTTCGTTTTCTGATAGTTTTTGGGCAAAAAATAATTGGGGAAAATTTTTAATTCGTTGATTTTTTCGGGATTTCCCGTTTTTCAGTTGTCCAATTTCCGATATTAAAAAAATTTATGGAATTTTTCTGGTTCATTTTGACAACCAAGAATTTTACAAAAGGAAGGAACTACATAAATTGATTTGGCCCCCCCCCCCCCCCCCCCCCGCCCCCCCCCCCTTCTCCCCCCAATTAACTGTTTTGGGATTTCCTCTAACCTTCTATTTTTTTCCTTATTCTTGAGGGATGGTTTTGTAGGGGGTTTGGTATTGTTACCCCATCTTTTAAACTTTTACCTTCCTGTTAACCCCCGAGAAAAAGTGCCCCTTTTAACCTGTAGGTTTCCCATTCGTAATTTTGTTAAAAATAAAATATATCTGATAGTTAAAACAACCATATATCTAATGCCCACTCCTTGCAAAACCGCTTGTTTGGGACGGTTATGAGGGGGGATAATGTTTAAAGGTGGCCAGCTAAAAAGTTACTAGTAAAAAGAAACGGAGTTTCCCACGGCCTCTTTTGTAAAACCCTTGGTTTTTTCCTTTGGGGCCCTTGTTACTGATCAAATTTAAACCCTATTACTCATGTAGGGGTTTTTCTATTTTAAAAAAAATTGTACCTTATAAGGGTTGCCCTTGCTAGCGTTTTTTTTCTTCCAACCTTTGATTGGAAAGGCGGCATTATTTAAAAGCTTGGTTTTAGGGGAGCCTGTTGTATATTTCCTTGCTCGTTTTAATTCCAAATTCCCGAAATGCAAGAAAGGCCAAGTTCATTCGAGGGTGTTATTGTCTGAAGAACAAGATTTTCCCAGGCCCCAGGGTGTGGGGACTATTCCTTCTATTTAAAGAGGATTTTTGATTTTGGCAGGTTATTTTTAGCTTTCAATATTTTGGGTTAACAGCAAGTTCTGGAGACAAAAGGGTTCTTTTGTTTGTAATTAGTTTTTGGGCAGGGTTAACCTAAACCTTTTCCTAAATTGTTCTCTCTTTACTGCAGAAAGAGAATTAAATTTGGTCCTCATTTATTAATTGACAAAGAGTTTTTCTTTTGTTGTTTAATTTATTTTGGGACAGGTTATAAATCTCAAATTTTTTTCCAAATGTGTTCTCCTTCTGCCAGGAAGGAAGATTAAAATTGATTGGTCCCATTAATGGCATTTTCTTTCTTCTAATTTCCTTACTAGTCTTTGTTTAAATATCTTATGTACAAAGCTTAATGTGGGTCTTTGGGGGAAATTATTTCTTCACCTCCTTTTCTTTTTTACTTTTCCAAGCTATTTTAATGCGATTTTAAAACTAAATTTTTTGCATAAATGTCTTAATTAGGGAAGTAATTAAGGTGGCGTTTTATTAATAAAAAAGATAATATTAAATCCGTGATACCAGTTTATAATCAATATTATAGTTAGGTGATTAAGTTAAAAAATTATATTTGAAAACTCCTTTCATGTAAGTTTTTATAAAAGGCTTTCTTCAGGTTTGTCGGAGTTTTCGGAGTAATAATTGGTGACATTTAAGAATGCTTTTTGGGCTTTAGTGTTCAGCAACACAGCTGTTTTACTAATTCAGCTGTAAGAATGGGGGCTAGCAGTTTATTGAGCCCAGTAGGTAGCAGTTACAACATGAGGAACAAGCTGTAAAAGTTATTAGTTATTCCCAAACCCACCTTCTAGAATCTGGGAAAAATTCTTAACTGCAATTTTTTTTTGGAAAAAATGTTACAGAAATTTAAAATCTGTGAATCAAAAAATTACAAAATCATGGAATACTGATAGATTTTTTAGCATGAATCAAAAAATATATAAAAATAATTGATTATTATTTTTGATAACCTGCATAGATGTAGTAGTAAAAAAAATATTATTCACCCAGAAAAATTTCATTTCATGCGCAAGGGGAGAATTACTGATCTCGATAATTATGTACCATAGATTATTGCAGGTATGTGCAGAATTGGCAGGATTATTGAATAATATGTTTATATGGGATTATGCAAGATGGGTACCAATACCCAAATGCTTGCGTACCCTGTCAGTCTTTGGCAGTGGGACTGCCAGAATTAGCAGTTTATGGATACCACAAATTTTTGTTGCAAGTGGATGTAGGAATGACACTACCACATTGCAATCAGATCTTTTTTTGAAGAATGACCGATATTAACTTTCAAGAATAGGTTCCACACAACACTTTCAAAACACCCCACCACTAAACCCCACACCCACCTCCCAAACAATTCCCACGGGGGGGTTGGTCATGGTGGAAATAAAATGGTGGAAATGGTGAAATAAATGGGGAAAAATGATGAAAAAAAAATTAGTTGAAAACATTTTTTTATGGTCAATTTTGGTCTTAGAAAATTATTGGAATGGTTTCCCCACCCATTTTTTCACAATTTTTTTCAAATGTTTCATTATGGACAAAACCCCTCCCAATTCCCATACAGAAAGGCAACACGTTTATCACTCAAAACCAACCCCACAATGGGACACGAAGAGCCAGGGAAAAAATCTAAAACTTTTCCGCAGGCCTGGTTTGGATATTAAGTTACATATTATTAATTATCTTATCTTTTATACTTTTTTTAAAAAGTTTTAAAATATATTTTTATTTTATTGCTACTTATATGCAACAAACAAATTATTAACATAAATCCCTAAAAGGCGCAGATGAAGATCCACGTTGAAATAGGAATTCAGCGGCAATTTAGCCTAATCTGTTTTTACCCTACCCTACACCAAAAATTTAATCTGATTATTTGTTTCAAATCAATAGAGTGGTAATAAAAATTATATATGGCCCAAACAAATTTGGCCTGGGGCTTACGTTTACATTTTGGCAAACTTTTTCTTATTATTATACAGGAAAAAACAAATTTTTTAGGCGTCTTTTAAATTATAAACTGGGTGAAACTTCATCTGCTTACCCACCACGAAGGGAAACGATTGCGCTGTTTAGCATTTTTAATTAAAAAGCGGAAAAATGTGGGGAATTTTAGCACAAGGATTGATTAAATTGCACTATATATTTTTCCACTCTATTTTTCCACTCTTTTCCCACTCTTATTTTTCACTCTATTTTTTGCCACTCGTTTTTATACATTAATTCAGCGTCTTAAAATTGCGGCCCAGGAAAGTAATCAATCTTCGCACCACACTCGGTTTTTGCCTACGGGATGGCAAAAAAAAAACTTAGCTCGAGCACAAAAATATAAAATATAATCCACCAAATCTAAGGCCTTGCACTAAAAGGATTCCCTATGCCGAAAAGCTGAAAAGTTACAAGCGCTACAAAAAACCTTTTTGTCCCTACAACTACTACTAGTGTAGCATTTGTGTCGCTATGTGGTTCGCAAGTGTCTCACCTTGACTTGGGACTGTGTGGGGAGTAACCGGGAGCCCCTGTTTCAAATGATTTGTGATTTGTTTGATATTGGACGATATTGTTTCTGAAACTGCTAGTGCACCGTAATTGAATTACGGGTAAATTCCTTCAGGAAACTGCTGTTAATTCCACAACAGGAGTGGATCCAATTACAGTTAGGACTCTCGATTATTCGGGGCCTTTCGGAGAATGAGGGAAAATTTGGCTGCTTGATTTTTAAAAACCAGGTTAAAGTGAGGCTTGGTAAATCGGAGGATTCTACTGTTAAAAATATTTAAAAGGAGGGGGTGGGGGGGGGGGGCGTTTTGTCGGGGGACGTTATTGTGGCTTGGAAAATTATAAACAAAAACTGAAACAAAGCACGTTTCATTTGGATAGTAAATCGTGAGGGGTCTCATTTAAAATTTCGAAAATTTTTCAGCAGGAGTTTGGCAAAAAAAACAATTTTAAGCAGGTTGCAACACCCAAAAACCCCCTAAAGTGGATCCCAACCCCCGTTTACACGGTTTAAAGAAGCACAACAAATTCTTTAAATTTCCATGATGTGTTTTAAAGGTTTTAATAAGCTGGTGGGGGAGGTATAGCGGGAGGTTTGTCAGACTTCTACTAACCAATCAGCTTGCGGAAGGGGGACAACAGATTATCTGATCTGGAAAAACGTTTCGGATTAGTTACTTTTTGTGGTCGGCATTATTTCAATTGATTGATTCATGGCTTTTTACTCTCTTCGTGGGGACTCAATAACAAACTAGGCAATTTATATTTTTCATCTAGGTACATTACTTTATCAGGACCTTTAAAGGGTTGGTTGCTATTAATTTATGATATTATTTTACAATGGGATTTATAATATAATCATATAAAAACAGAATGTTTTGGTTTTTACGGCTTTATTT
>NW_026971896.1:0-21748 GCF_026151205.1 Bolinopsis microptera | reverse complement strand
TTTAGTTGTGTTCCCATCTCACTTGATGGACATTGGACTGTTCACTTTACATTTGTACTCCAGGTTCAGTAGGATACGACGCTGCAATCGGAGAGTTTGTTGATCTTGTCAAAACTGGAGTTATCGACCCTACCAAGGTTTGATATAACGCTGTTCTTATGAGTTTGACTTTGATCACGCAATGAAGGACATCATTCGAATTGGGATTGAAATTATTTTTTAAATAAGAACAGTGCCAAATTTATCAAATTTAACAAGTTGTGCTGAAAAGCTGCACCCATTTTTGAGAATTTTAATAGCACCAAAAATTCTAAAATGTCACTCCCGCCTAGGTTGTCCGAACAGCACTTATCGATGCCTCTGGGGTAGCTTCTCTTCTCACGACAGCAGAGTGCGTCATCACCGACCTCGCTAAGGATGAACCCAACCCCATGGCTGGAATGGGAGGTATGGGCGGCGGAGGTATGGGCGGTATGGGAGGAATGGGTGGTATGATGTAAACTAACTGTGAACAGTTTTTGAAACTTGCGATTAATATCAGAAATGTTTGACTGAACCACAGTTGCGAGTAGTTTTTGATGCTCGTTTTATGTTTTTTACTTACTCAACTCCCGTGATCTCCTATATGACCTTAATTTATTGAAATTGTACCCTCATTTAAGACCCGTTCATGTTTTTATTGAAATTTTTATGTTTTGAATACATAAATATTTGTTTCATTTTGGTCATTTACTGTTCTTTCCTCGCTCCAACTGAAGAATTCTGTAGCATAAATAATAAACTGGACTGGAGCCTGGTACAGTAGCTGGAGGACAAGTGCTGACAATTATAATTATCTTACCTTTGTACTTAATTATAGTCGTAATTGCCGCTCACACTAGATCGCTGATCGCCCAATTAAAGGGACTGGCACGCCAATCCCTATGATTGATGATGTAGATTTATAATCTACCGAGACACTTGATTGACGATGTCAACCCATCGAGATCTTTGTTCTGCGAAGCATAGCAACGATCGTCGATGCGAAGCAAGAATGATAGTCGAAGCGGCGAAGTCCTCCAACCAAGACAGCCGCCGAGTTTACCTGGGGACCTCAGGCTATCATGTTTATAAACATATAGAATAGAGATTCGGCGGAATGACAGGCTGAGCGCGGCCCAGTAACCGCCGAGTTGGAGTTGGACTTGTAGCGCGATGCGTTACTGTTGACTGTGCCGCGCCGAGCTGCCATGAATTGACATCGTCAATTAAGAGTTGGACCCGCCGACGGTCTTGGAACAATATTGAATATTTGGAACAATAAATATTTTGCGAGTATTGAGTATCATCCGTTAAATCTTTCGGGACACATCAAATTAGTGCAAAATCAAGCAAGTCATAAAATTGTAGCACGATGCGTTACTGGGCCGCAGGGCCGCGTCACGCGCACTCAATTTAATTATGAATTATGCTTCTCACAACCACATCACACATTTTCGCTATATTAGATCGGAGAAATCAGAAATGCGCTATTTAACTGGGCCTCGCCGAGCTGCGAAGAATTGACATCGTCAATTAACGTCCAACGTCAGTGTCATTGATACATGTTACGCCTTCGCGCGCGAAAAGTGGCATGCAACGTATATCAACAGTGTCACGTCGCGAGCGCTAAATCGCTCGTCCAAATTAAAAAATTCTTGTGAAAAAGCTCTGCGGGTATGAAAGTAATTTGGTTTGGTGTATTTTTAAAGCTTATTCCTAATCACACCTCGGCCTCATATCATGACGTATTGATTGTTGATTGACAATGTCAATCTTTTTAGATTGTTGCTCTGCAAAGCTAAAATGATAGTTTGGCGTTGAAGCGGCAAAATCCTCCAAAAAGTAATTGGTAAACATTTTGATTCACGATGTCAATCCTTCCTAGCTCGGCGAGGCCCAGTGGTGCATTTCGCCGATCTACGGAAGATCGGCGAGATCGGAAGATTGCCGATCTACGGAAGATCGGAAGGTTGCGAGTTGATTCACGATGTCAATCCTTCGCATCTCGCCGATCTGCATACGTGGTTGCGAGAAGCATTATTGGATGCGCGCGCGACCCAGTAGTGCATCGCGCTGGATGATAATTAATCACTCTACACTCGACTGTCACGTGACAAAAACGCCGTGATTTCATTGGTTAACCTGATAACGCGCCGCAGATCTCTATAAACACAAATTATTCATCGCGCGTGCAGTAAACTCAAATTAAGTCCTTATTTGTTACCGAAATTCAGAATTTCGACAAAACTGTACCATAATATGGATTGGTCGAAAATCGAGTGTTTTAGTGAATAACTTATAATATATTTTCAATTTTCTCAAGATCTGACCGATAGATTTTCTTTAAACTTTTGAAATAGTTACATGGTTATATGGCGGATAATGTGTAAAAGTTTTGGAGAAATTCTATGTGCCAAACTTGAGATATGACTTCAAACACAAGAAAATATCTCCAAATTGGCGGTTTCTAACGGAAATCAGGCATATATTTCAAGATCTGACTAATAGATTTTTTTAAAACTTTCCAGATAATTACATGGCTATATGACGGATAATGTGTACGAGTTTGGGAGAATTTCTATGTGCCAAACTTGAGATATGACTTCAAACACAAGAAAATATCTCCAAATTGGCGGTCTCGGCGGAACACAGGAATATATTTCAAGATCTGACTAATAGATTTTCTTTAAACTTTCCAGATAATTACATGGCTATATGACGAATAATGTGTACGAGTTTGGGCAAATTTCTATGTGCCAAACTTAAGATATGACTTCAAACACGACAAAACTGTACCATAATATGGATTGGTCGAAAATAGAGTGTTTTAGTGAATAACTTAGAATATATTTTCGATTTGCTCAAGATCTGAACGATAGATTTTCTTTAAACTTTTGAGATAGTTACATGGTTATATGACAGATAATGTGTGAGAGTTTTGGAGAAATTCTATGTGCCAAACTTGAGATATGACTTCAAACACAAGAAAATATCTCCAAATTGGCGGTTTCTAACAGAACACAGGCATATATTTCGAGATCTAACTGATAGATTTTCATTAAACTTTCCAGATAGTTACATGGCTATAAGACGAATAATGTGTACGAGTTTGGGAGAATTTCTATGTGCCAAACTTGAGATATGACTTCAAACACAAGAAAATATCTCCAAATTGGCGGTCTCGGCGGAACACAGGAATATATTTCAAAATCTGACTGATAGATTTTCTTTAAACTTTCCAGATAATTACATGGCTATATGACGGATAATGTGTACGAGTTTGGGCAAATTTCTATGTGCCAAACTTAAGATATGACTTCAAACACGACAAAACTGTACCATAATATGGATTGGTCGAAAATCGAGTGTTTTAGTGAATAACTTAGAATATATTTTCGATTTTCTCAAGATCTGAACGATAGATTTTCTTTAAACTTTTGAGATAGTTACATGGTTATATGACAGATAATGTGTGAGAGTTTTGGAGAAATTCTATGTGCCAAACTTGAGATATGACTTCAAACACAAGAAAATATCTCCAAATTGGCGGTTTCTAACGGAACACAGGCATATATTTCGAGATCGGAACGATAGATTTTCTTTAAACTTTTGAGATAGTTACATGGTTATATGACAGATAATATGTGAGAGTTTTGGAGAAATTCTATGTGCCAAACTTGATATATGACTTCAAACACGACAAAACTGTACCATATAATATGGATTGGTCGAAAATCGAGTGTTTTAGTGAATAACTTAGAATATATTTTAAATTTTCTCAAGATCTGACCAATAGATTTTCTTTAAACTTTTGAGATAGTTACATGGTTATATGGCGGATAATGTGTGAGGGTTTTGGAGAAATTCTATGTGCCAAACTGGAGATATTAATAAGACTTCAAACACAGGAAAATATCTCCAAATTGGCGGTTTCTAACGGAAATCAGGCATATATTTCAAGATCTGACTGATAGATTTTCTTTAAACTTTTCAGATAATTACATGGCTATATGACGGATAATGTGTACGAGTTTGGGAGAATTTCTATGTGCCAAACTTGAGATATGACTTCAAACACAAGAAAATATCTCCAAATTGGCGGTTTCTAACGGAACACAGGCATATATTTCGAGATCGAACTGATAGATTTTCATTAAACTTTCTTGATAGTTACATGGCTATAAGACGGATAATCCGTGCAAGTTTGGGCAAATTTCTATGTGCCAAACTTGATATATGACTTCAAACACGACAAAACTGTACCATAATATGGATTGGTCGAAAATCGAGTGTTTTAGTGAATAACTTAGAATATATTTTAAATTTTCTCAAGATCTGACCAATAGATTTTCTTTAAACTTTTGAGATAGTTACATGGTTATATGGCGGATAATGTGTGAGAGTTTTGGAGAAATTCTATGTGCCAAACTGGAGATATTAATATGACTTCAAACACAGGAAAATATCTCCAAATTGGCGGTTTCTAACGGAAATCAGGCATATATTTCAAGATCTGACTGATAGATTTTCTTTAAACTTTTCAGATAATTACATGGCTATATGACGGATAATGTGTACGAGTTTGGGAGAATTTTTATGTGCCAAACTTGAGATATGACTTCAAACACAAGAAAATATCTCCAAATTGGCGGTTTCTAACGGAACACAGGCATATATTTCGAGATCGAACTGATAGATTTTCATTAAACTTTCTTGATAGTTACATGGCTATAAGACGGATAATCCGTGCAAGTTTGGGCAAATTTCTATGTGCCAAACTTGATATATGACTTCAAACACGACAAAACTGTACCATAATATGGATTGGTCGAAAATCGAGTGTTTTAGTGAATAACTTAGAATATATTTTAAATTTTCTCAAGATCTGACCAATAGATTTTCTTTAAACTTTTGAGATAGTTACATGGTTATATGGCGGATAATGTGTGAGAGTTTTGGAGAAATTCTATGTGCCAAACTGGAGATATTAATATGACTTCAAACACAGGAAAATATCTCCAAATTGGCGGTTTCTAACGGAAATCAGGCATATATTTCAAGATCTGACTGATAGATTTTCATTAAACTTTCCAGATAGTTACATGACTATAAGACGGATAATCCGTGCAAGTTTGGGCGATTTTCTAAGTGCCAAACTTGATATATGACTTCAAACACGACAAAACTGTACCATAACATGGATTGGTCGAAAATCGAGTGTTTTAGTGAATAACTTAGAATATATTTTCGATTTTCTCAAGATCTGACCGATAGATTTTCTTTAAACTTTTTAGATGGTTACATGGTTATATGGTGGATAATGTGTGAGAGTGGTAACACGACTCCTGTCCGACAGCGACATCTGTCCGACAGCGACATCTGTCCGACTCAGGGTACCAGAAAAAAATCGACATCTGTCCGAAATTGTGACCTGATTTCAATACGACACATTTCCAATTAGAGACATGATCTAAACTGTTACTTGCTAAATTGTATACGTAACATGTCCAATTTGAGATATGATCTGAGCCATAGTTTACTACCACAGTTTATTTTCATTTGATGTCGATAAATTGGACAATAGTTTCAATGTTATTTAAATGTTATATAAATTAATTCAATATAATACAATATCACAGAATCAAATCTAAAGCATACTCAAATTTCCGATAGCTTTAAGGAAATCCATAGGGTTGCTGTAGTTGTCGTAATCATCTACAATTCTCTGAAGTTGTCGATCATAACGGATCCATTTGGGTGCACGTGGCTCAGGTAGTTCCCGCCCGTCTCTTTTGGTTTTCTTCACGTCTGTAAGGGCTTGTTCTGCTTTAAGGCAATCAAGGAACTTCCAAATTGTGGGCTTCGAGCAGGAGAGCATTGAATGGAATCCGTCCTGTGATGTGATCGACAGCTTGTTAGGGTACGGCTAGCACGATCCTGTTCTCAACTAGTCAATCACGTATCGATGGATCAGATCTTAAGGGATCACATCAGCTTTAGAACGTCACGAGATTACCCGTGAGCTTGTGAAATACGAATGTGAACCGAAATGACAATATGATCCAAAATTCGGACAGATGTCACCAAAAACGACTCCTGTCCGACAGCGACATGAGACATCTGTCCGAAATCCCTAATTCAGCAGATAAAAATTCTCCCAAACTCGTACACATTATCCGTCATATAGCCATGTAATTATCTCAAAAGTTTAAAGAAAATCTATCAGTCAGATCTTGAAATATATTCCTGTGTTCCGCCGAGACCGCCAATTTGGAGATATTTTCTTGTGTTTGAAGTCATATCTCAAGTTTGGCACATAGAATTTCTCCAAAACTCTTACATATTATCCGCCATATAACCATGTAACTATCTCAAAAGTTTAAAGAAAATCTATTGGTCAGATCTTGAGAAAATCGAAAATATATTCTAAGTTATTCACTAAAACACTCGATTTTCGACCAATCCATGTTATGGTACAGTTTTGTCGTGTTTGAAGTCATATCTTAAGTTTGGCACATAGAAATTTGCCCAAACTCGCACGGATTATCCGTCTTATAGCCATGTAACTATCTGGAAAGTTTAATGAAAATCTATCTGTTAGATCTCGAAATATATGCCTGTGTTCCGTTAGAAACCGCCAATTTGGAGATATTTTCTTGTGTTTGAAGTCATATCTCAAGTTTGGCACATAGAAATTCTCCCAAACTCGTACACATTATCCGTCATATAGCCATGTAATTATCTGGAAAGTTTAAAGAAAATCTATCAGTCAGATCTTGAAATATATTCCTGTGTTCCGCCGAGACCGCCAATTTGGAGATATTTTCTTGTGTTTTAAGTCATATCTCAAGTTTAGCCCCTAGAATTTCTCCAAAACTCTTACACATTATCCGCCATATAACCATGTAACTATCTCAAAAGTTAAAAGAAAATCTATCGTTCAGATCTTGAGAAAATCGAAAATATATTCTAAGTTATTCACTAAAACACTCGATTTTCGACCAATCCATATTATGGTACAGTTTTGTCGTGTTTGAAGTCATATCTTAAGTTTGGCACATAGAAATTTGCCCAAACTCGCACGGATTATCCGTCTTATAGCCATGTAACTATCTGGAAAGTTTAATGAAAATCTATCTGTTAGATCTGCCTGTGTTCCGTTAGAAACCGCCAATTTGGAGATATTTTCTTGTGTTTGAAGTCATATCTCAAGTTTGGCACATAGAAATTCTCCCAAACTCGTACACATTATCCGTCATATAGCCATGTAATTATCTGGAAAGTTTAAAGAAAATCTATCAGTCAGATCTTGAAATATATTCCTGTGTTCCGCCGAGACCGCCAATTTGGAGATATTTTCTTGTGTTTTAAGTCATATCTCAAGTTTGGCCCCTAGAATTTCTCCAAAACTCTTACACATTATCCGCCATATAACCATGTAACTATCTCAAAAGTTTAAAGAAAATCTATCGTTCAGATCTTGAGAAAATCGAAAATATATTCTAAGTTATTCACTAAAACACTCGATTTTCGACCAATCCATATTATGGTACAGTTTTGTCGTGTTTGAAGTCATATCTTAAGTTTGGCACATAGAAATTTGCCCAAACTCGCACGGATTATCCGTCTTATAGCCATGTAATTATCTGGAAAGTTTAAAGAAAATCTATCAGTCAGATCTTGAAATATATTCCTGTGTTCCGCCGAGACCGCCAATTTGGAGATATTTTCTTGTGTTTGAAGTCATATATCAAGTTTGGCACATAGAAATTCGCCCAAACTTGCACGGATTATCCGTCTTATAGCCATGTAACTATCTGGAAAGTTTAATGAAAATCTATCAGTTAGATCTCGAAATATATGCCTGTGTTCCGTTAGAAACCGCCAATTTGGAGATATTTTCTTGTGTTTGAAGTCATATCTCAAGTTTGGCACATAGAATTTCTCCAAAACTCTCACACATTATCTGTCATATAACCATGTAACTATCTCAAAAGTTAAAAGAAAATCTATCGTTCAGATCTTGAGAAAATCGAAAATATATTCTAAGTTATTCACTAAAACACTCGATTTTCGACCAATCCATATTATGGTACAGTTTTGTCGTGTTTGAAGTCATATCTTAAGTTTTGCACATAGAAATTTGCCCAAACTCGCACGGATTATCTGCTTTCTTATCTCGCCTTGTTTAACGGTGAGATATTGTGCCTTTCACCTTGTGGCTTAGCCTTGCATCATGGCAGCTGTGGACAACACGGAGATCGACAGTATTATGTTTAAAGCTGAGGATTGGATGACAAGAGTTATGGATCAGTTCGGTTGTGAAGAACCAATTCACATAACTTCTGTATTGTGCAAACACTTTTTGACTAAAAGAACATTAAATCTAGAGGATAAGGAAAAGTTTGCATTTGGTTCGCTTTCAAAATGACAATTTGAAGAAGATGAAAAACAGATTGAGCTCAATCAAGGATCAGTTGATTGAGAATCAGAAATTGAGAATCAGCGCTCAGGAATCAATAATTGACTGCAGAAACAGTTGCAGGCAGTGCAGACCGTCGTCAAAGACACGGTAGAAAGTCAGTTTAAATCGTACAGCGATACAGTTCAGGAAAACGTCAAGGTTTTTCAACCTGAAAGTTCAGTTACTGCCGAGACTTTGAAGGAAGTCGTCAAGTCTGTGGTGCAAGCAGAAGACCGGAGCAAGAACACTATGATTTTTGGTTTGCCTGAAGATTCCAGTAAAGACTTGAACAAAACTGTCGAAGAAATTTTTGGAGAGATTGGACTGAAACCAGCAATGGAGCTCAGTAGAGTTGGCAAGTCGATGGAGAAAACTACTCGGCTAGTCAAGGTTACTCTGTCCAGTTCCAGTACAGCCTATCAAAAAATCAGTCAAGCTCGAAAACTGCGACAATCAGAGAAGTTGAGCTCAGTCTTCATTAGTCCAGAGTCCAGACCGCTCTTTGGAGGATCGTGTTAAGCACAGACTTCTTGTTCAAAACCTGCATAAGAAGAAAGAAGCTGAGCCAAACAAGCACCACTACATCAAAGGAGGGACAATTCATACTGAAGAAAAATCAGTGAGATGAGTGTGGCTTTCACTAGAGTGCATTTTTTACAATACATGTGTTGTTATTTCATTACTAATGAAATTCATTAGGGACGATAGTGTTTGTATGAGGATGGGAACTTGTCCCGTTGTGATACAATTTTTTGTTTGATTGAGTCATTCATTCTGGCCGTTGGCGGTTGGAGCACACAAAACTTTAAGTTTTCGCGATATTTGTCAGATGAGGTTTAAATTCCATCGTAAAGTTGCTGTTCTACACAGTGAGGCATTTTTCTATCAAGAGTGCAGTGCCCTTGTGAGGGATTATTACAATTTTTATAATATATTTGTTAAGATTTAAATTGGTCATTAGAACCACCCGGGCACCGTCTCGGTTTACAATCAACTAAAAAACTTAACCACAAAACCGACTCTGAGCACTATTTCTAGGTTCTGAAACGACTAAATGATGCGAATTACAAATCCTCAGAGCTGATCCCACTCTACATTAAAAACACTTTCCAACTACAAAACTTAACCACAAAACCAGCTCTGGGCACTATTTCTAGGATCAATTACAATTTTATTTGTACCTATAGCATATGTCAGTACACCTGCGAGCAAATGAGGATCAACATTTTTAACAGCTATTCATTAAACTTATAGGATTATAACTCATAACTACATATAAGGTATAACACAAGTGGCACTGATGCAGATGAATCGTGGATAATTATTGACTGTTGACGAAAACTCGAAGTTTGAAATCCAAAGTATAAAGCTGCATGTAGTAGAAACGTAATTGGGAAATCAGGATTAAATATGATCACACGTAACGCGCGGATATAACATGTGCTTTATCCAATGCGAAACTAAAAGTGATGAAATAAGAAAATCGACTGTAGAGTGATTTAGCGCGACCGCATCGCGCTACAAGTTGCGAGAAGCATTATTGGATGCGCGCGCGACCCAGTAGTGCATTTTGACGGATATTACTCGTCTAAATTTCTTCGAAGTAACGCGCCGCTTTCTTTTCGAAATGTTGGCCCGATGGCAAGTGCTACGAAGTAGCGCGCGCCGGGCCAGACCATTAACAATGTTCAATAGTGCATTGCGCTACAAGTAAACATTTTATTATAAAAAATCATTGTCATGGGCAAAAAATTATTTTGCGTATAAACCATTTTAGTGTTTCTCATATCAAACCTACAGTGCATTTAAACAATAAACATACGATTACGACGTACTTAAAAGGTTTATTTGTTATTTTAACAAATAACAAAATTATCTGATAACAGATATTTTAAATTTTGAAGCTAACGAATGACCTTAAAATGACCTATATAGTAGATACTTACTGGGCCGCGCTCAGCCTGTCATTCCGCCGAATATCTATTCATGTTTATGAACATAATAGCTTGTAGCGCGATGCGTTACTGTGCCGCGCCGCGCACTTAATAAGGCTTCTCACAGCGACAGATCGGCGAGATGCGCTACTGTGCCGCGCCGAGCTGCCATGAATTGACATCGTCAATTAAATAATAGCCTGAGGTCCCCAGGTAAAGTAGATACTAGTAGACCTTTACTTAGGTTTATTATTAACGGGTGATACTCGTAAAATATTTGTTTCAAAGACCGTCGACGAGTCTGCAACTCGGCGCGTGTCTTGGTAGGTTATAAACCTACAAGTTTATTTGTTATTATGTAATTTATCAAAAGGCACGCCGAGTTGGACTCGTCGACAGTCTTTGAAACACATATTTTACAAGTATCATCCGTTAACCTGAGAGAAGTGGAATTTTTCTTTGAGATATTGTACTTATATTACCAAAAAAGTGAAATAGACCGCCCAAGTTTTTCGGATTTGGATTCTTTCCACGAAGTGATGGCATAAGTAATTGTGGATGGAAAAATGTATGTAGACGTTATAAATATTATATGGGTCGATAGCTTGCGTATGTAGCCTTTTCTTGGAGAGGCGAAGAAACTAGAAAGCACTTTTATTTCTTTCAACACTACTATATAACAAATAATTTGAGTTCAGGGATGGCAAGTAACAATGTACCCGAGAGGGTGTCGATACGTAAAAAACGTGGAGTCAAGACGAGTCCCCCTAAGGATTCATCTTCTGATAATGTCCCAGTGCCAGAGGAAAAATACTGCCAATGTGATGTTTACATGTCAGAAGAACTATCAGTTGAATGTGAAGCTTGCCAATTATTTTGGCACCTGAGTTGTGTTGGTTTATCTGGCCTTAAAAACGAGATGTTACTGAATCTTACAAACTGGAAGTGCCCATACTGTTTTGTGGCGCCTCATACCTCAGCTGACACTAAGGAAAACGGGGCTGTCAGGGCTATTATTAAAGAGGAACTCCAACATTTGACCCCAGCCCTGACTAACTCGATTAAGGAAGCTATTAAAGGAAGTGCAGAGAAAACAGTTGATAAAGCTGTTCGTCTCTATTCTGAGGTAACAGCACAAACCCAGAAGAAGGTTCTCGATGACATGAGTCGTGAACAAGCTTCTGAAACTGTTATTTCGGAAGTGCAAATGAAGATGCACAATGATACATTTGAGCGAAACAAACGAAAACTCAATCTGTGTGTGCTCAAGGTTCCAGAGAGCAAAAAGACTACCTCTAAGCAACGCCAGGAGGACGACTCCAAGTTCTGCAGGGAGACCCTAAAGATTAAGAAGGACGACATGATAAGTTGCCATCGCTCTGGCAAGCTTGATGCTGACAAGCCAGATCACCGTCGCCCGCTCATCATCCAGACACGAGATGAAGAGTCAGTAAATTTCTACGCTGACCATGGTAAGGGCTGGAAAGAGTCAACTTATTGGATCAACTTGGACCTCTGCAAGGCAGACAGAGATATTCGTTTTTTAGCCAGAAAGGAGAGGAAGAAGAGGCAGGAGGAAGCGAAGAAAAGAGAGACAGAGAAGACGAAGGAGGAGGCAAAGAAAAGAGAGCCAGAGAAGACAGAGGACAAAGCGGAGGCCGCAGTGCCCAGCCGTTAAATATTTTTTATACCAATGCTAACGGCCTATTTAATAAAATTGATGAACTAAAATGTATTTTATCAATGTATAAATCTATTGAGGTAATTTGTGTAACAGAAACTCATTTTAGTAGTGATATATTAGATGCCGAAATTTATATTGAAGGATTTAGTATGTTTAGAAAAGATAGAGATTTTAGAATTGACAATTCCACTGGCAGTATAAGTGGTGGAGGAGGCTCTATAATTTATGTTAAAAACTGTTGTAATGCTTCACTAGTGAACTCTTTTTTAAAGGCACCGGATTCTTTAGCTGTTAATATCAACACATCAGGTGGACTGATTAGTATTTGTTGTATTTACAGATCCACTTCATTGAATTTAGAACAGAATAATGCGTTAATATCTTGTATCAAGAGCATCTGTAGTGAAAGGAATGATTTTGAAACACTCCTTTTAGGAGATTTTAATTTACCAAATGTTTTATGGGAAACTGGTAGCATAAATAGTAATATTGCTAGCAAGAACCAGTTTTTAGTTACTCAACAGAAATTCATGGATGTTTTCAATGACAGTGGTTTAACTTGGTATTTCACCAACGAGACAACTAGAAGACGGCTTGTGAAGGATACTCTCCAGGAGAGTCTTCTTGATCAGGTCCTGTATACAAATGATGCTCTTGTCAACGGTTGTAAGATCGTTTCTCCGCTTGGTAAGAGTGATCATGTTGGGATACTTGTCGAACTAGTTGTTTCGCCGGATACTAGCAAATGTTTAAAAGAGAAGATTATCAAACCTATATGGGGTAAGATTTCCTCTGAAGAGTTATTAAATTTTAGTTTGAAAAATATCGACTGGGATTATAGTTCTACCAATGATGTTCAAGATATGTGGGCTGAATTACATGGTAAACTGGAGACTGTTGCTGCAGCTGTTCCGACTGCTTCGGTTTATCTCGACAACAGACCTGTCAAGTTGCCATGGAGTACATCTGCACTTAAACGAATGAGAAAGAATAAAGATAAAGCATGGGCTGAGTTTGATATTAATACATCTGATGTTAATTTTAGTTATGCAAGTAGCAAACAACATACTTATGAATTAGCAGAAATTAAAGCTAAAGTTAATTATGAAAAGAAAATTACATCTAATCTGAAGCAGAATTGTAAGTCTTTTTACTCTTATTTACGAAATAAACGTCAAGTTAAGTCTAGTGTGGTTTCTTTAGATAGAGGAGATGGTACACGCACAGATAGTTCGACTGAGTCAGCTGAGGTACTCGCAAGTGCCTTTAGCTCTGTTTTTGTGCGTGAACCACCTGGCCCTCTCCCTAAAACTGAGAATTTAAGACCTGACAATGAGAGTATTGATGATATTGATGATATGGAAGTCAACAGTTCTGATATAAAAAAGCAACTTTTAAAGCTTAACATTTTTAAGAGTTCTGGTCCGGATGGTGTTCATCCGAAGTTGTTGAAATCGCTAGCTTATGACAACAATTTTGTTGAAGCAATAACTAAATTATTTCAAAAGTGTTCAGATACAGGATCTTTACCTGCAGTGTGGAAATCTGCATCTGTTGTAGCATTGTTTAAAAAGGGTATTAAATCAGACCCCTTAAATTGTAGACCAGTTTCATTAACTTGTATTTTGTGCAAAGTGTATGAAAAGTTGGTGAGAGCACATGTTTTAAATTTTCTAGAACATCGAATTTCGAAGCATCAGCATGGATTTGTTAAGGGTAAATCGTGTTTATCTAATCTTTTAGAGACATTTGATGACATTCTTGACATTTTAGATGAAGGTGCCCCGGTTGATCTTCTATACTTTGATTTTAGTAAGGCGTTCGACACAGTCCCCCACTTTAGACTTCTGTCTAAATTGGAAGGCTTTGGTGTCAAAGGAAAGGTTTTAGATGTTATTAAAGATTTTCTGACAGACAGGACTATGAGGGTTTCTGTAGAAGGACAATGGTCCGAGGTTAAACATGTTTTATCTGGTGTTCCTCAGGGGTCAGTTCTAGGCCCTCTCCTATTCATTCTGTATATTAATGATTTGCCTGACCTTGTAAAAAATAAGATAAAGTTATTTGCTGATGATCTTAAATTAATTGGTAATGCAGCTAACCACGGTAGTGTTGCTGAAGATATCGAAGAATTAGAAGTTTGGGAAAGTATTTGGCTTTTACAATTTAATCCTGCCAAGTGCAAAGTAGTGCACATTAATTTTAACAACAATCCTAATTTAAATTATAAGGTAAATGGTATAGAACTTGAAGTATCTGATCAGGAAAAAGATTTGGGTGTTATTACCCATAGCTCCCTGCTTTGGAACGAACAGATCAAAGCATGTATCGCTAAGGCAAATCGTATGATTTGTTGGATTGTAAGGAATTTAGTTATTAGAGAAAAGGTTGTTATGATTGCTATATATAAAGCTTTAATAAGACCTCATCTTGAGTATTGTGTCCAATTGTGGAATCCACCTGCGGCTCATGGAAGTTGGGGGACTGTTTTGGAGCTGGAGAGCGTCCAGAGGCGGTTTACCCGTCTGATTGATGAGGTGGGTACTCTTCCTTACAGCCGTAGACTGGAAATCCTCAATTTGACAACGCTGGCAGAGCGGCGAATACGTGGGGACCTTATTGAAGCTTTTAAGGTTATTAATGCTATGACTGATTATGGTTCAGACTTGTTCAGACCAAGCAGATCAGGTCTTAATCTGGTTTCATCCAATAGATGTAGTAAAAGTGTGACAAAGGTCAAGAATATCCAGAAGTCTTTTCTCCCGGAGCGAGTTATTCCATATTGGAACAAACTCCCTCCGGACGTCAAGAACTCTGTGACAGTTTTAGGTTTTAAAATTAAATTAGAAGGATATAAGATAGATATGATTTCTAAAAGTATTACAAATGATTGCTTTTTTTTGGAATGTTTCTAATGAAGTTTTAGTAAGAATTGAGGGAGCCAGTTATGTCAGTAATAAAGAGAAACATAACAATTATCTTTGGTTCCATCCTTATGTGGCAAAGAAGCGTTTTATAAATCTTTATTCCACTGGGAAGTTTTTAAAATAGGATAATGTTTTTGATGAAATTGTTTTTAAATATTGTATTTGATAATTAATTAATGTTGGTGGGGAAATATTTATTATATATTTTTTCACACAGTGCGATGATAGTTTGTAGACATGTGTGATGATGTGATGTCATAAATTTTACTTTACTTTACTATTTCTCACATACACACATACTTTACTGGGCGGCGCTCAGCCTGTCATTCCGCCGAATCTCTATTATGTTTATGAACATAATAGCCTGGGGTCCCCCAGGTAAACACATACTATGATACAATGCTAGTACTAAACAACAAACAAATACTTTTGCTATTAGCTCCAACTTTTTACGCTTTGATAGAGTCGCTGCAAACAACTGTTCCAAACAATTTAACTTGAATAGAGATCTAATTCATCGATTAATTATTGATTGTTGATATAACTACTATGTATTATATTAGCAACCTGGGTATTACATGCTCGTATAGTTGGTCACTTATAACAAAAAATGCCACCTTGCTCGAATATTAAGCTATACGCTATGGAAATTAAAAATAAACTACTTCTTTTAACAAAGGGACTTATAATAATAATAATAATAACGCTTTATTTGTATACCGCTTAGGCCGTATAAGCGACCAAAGTCCAAAAAATGGAGTTGATACTGGCCAACAAAGCGGTGCAGATAAATTTACCTTAGTAGTCCCTTTTCTAATCAAAAATTCAAATTTATAAATTGTAGATTGATCTTAAAGTCCTGCGTCCATGACTACTGAATCACCAAAAATACTGTTCGCACATACAGGATAGGCTTGATGAAATAGATGGGTCTTGAGAGCCTTCTTGAAAACATCCAGTCGAGAGATGGAGCGTAGTGAGTAGGGAAGTGTATTCCAGATTTTAGGAGCAGTGTGAGAGAAAGCACCAGCTGTAGCCCTCAGCCGTGATAAAGGAGGGCGTTCCAGTAGGAAGAAGTCATGGTCCATTCTGACATGATGTTTACTAGTGTCCCTAATTTTGACCATTGTCCTTAGATATTCAGGAGCACAATCGTTTAGGCACTTGAAAACCAGTAACGCTATCTTGGAGTATAAACGACCAAGTTTGCATAAATGCCTATCCAACCAAGAATTCAGGAGGCAAGGGTGGGTGCGTAAACTTTACTTGTTGTTTTCTTGAAATTGTTGTTTTCTTGAAGGGGTTCAGGGCAATGTTACAACACGCCCTTTCGAAAATTTTTGAGAAAACTTTACATAAAATTTAGTGCTAGAAACCGCTTTGAATTTCAAACTAGATAATGCTGTGGGTGGATCCAGCAAGACCATTTTTAACCTTTTTCCAAGCATTTTAGTGCACCTTGGGTTGCTTTTAAAGATAGACTTATTTCTATCACCACGATTAATATATGGTAGTATATAAATAATGCATCTGAAATTAACCTCACAATATTCCCTTAGCTAGGTTCAGTGTCAGACTTCAAGTTAACAGCTTAAAGGACAAGTTAGATTCCCTTTAGAGCACGTGTTCTTGTGTAACTAAAGTAACCCTGTTGCTATAGTGATACACACACGTGTAAAACAGTGCTTCATCATTTGACAAGCTGGAACCCATCCACAAGTTAATTGAGGTATACTTAATTGAACTAATTAATTAACAAATAGATAAAGCAATACAATCAAACTCCATACGTCATGCCAACTATGGTTAATGTTAATATAAGGGAATACTTTTACAATCATTTCGAATGCTTTGCTTGCAAAGATCTGTATTCATTATCAACATTGGGAGGTTTTCATTTAATGTTATATGGATTTCTTATCAACATTGTTTTAATTTTAATTTCAAACAACTCATTATATAGTTGTTTGAAGAAACTCGTTTCTTCAAACAAATATTTTGAACTGTGACAAGTCATAATTTATAACACTACATAACGTCGCGATGCATCGGTTGTGTATTGTGAAATTAATCAAGATGGAGTTGCAAATGTGTACTCCTGTTGAAGTTTTGAATGTGTTAGTGTTCAAATGTTGAAGTACAACTGTTGAAGTTTTTAATGTGTTAGTGTTCAGGGAGGGCTCCTGCCCAATTTGACTGACATGGATACAGCTTTAGAAACTGACAGACTCTGGGAGGATCGAGATGTCAGATTTGATGTGCCCTTGAGGTATGTATGATGATATATGTTTTCCTATGACTCTGCATGTTCCTGTATGTATTTGGAATGCTCACTAAATTATTGTTTTCCAATGAAGTTCTATCTTAAAGAGTTCAGTCTTATCATAGCCTGGTGGACGGTGGTTGCACAATGCACATCACATAGTAATTTCTCCCACTTAGTCAGATGAAGATGCGACCCGGTGAACGTCTTATTGACCACTTGGATAGTATAGAAGATACAAAAGGAAACAACGGGGAGAGAGGACGACTCATGGTCACCAACTTACGGATTATCTGGCACTCTAAGACATTACCTCGCATAAACCTATGTATGAACTTATGATGGCTTCAATTCATTATTTTATGGGTCGTTTATAACTTTATTTGATATCAATAACAGTATTTTAATTGAATCGGTGGTTGTGTTAATAATTATCTTTGAACTGTTTTAAAAAACTTTATACTTTAAATATTTATTTATTTTTACTGTAATTTTTACTGTTCAGCTGTTGGATTCAACTCTGTGATCAACATATCAACACGCTCGGCAGAGTCCAAACTCCGTGGTTCAACAGAAGCACTTTACATACTTACTCGGTGCAACAACACCAGATTTGAGTTTATCTTTACTAACTTAGTTCCTGATACTCCTCGACTCTTCACTTCCGTTCTGGCTGTGCAAAGGTGATTTCAATTATCATTTATTATGTCTTTATGTGGAATGGAGTGATATTTATATCCAATCTGATTGCAGATCACTTACAAGTTTTAAAACAAGGGCTCACTACTTTTCATCAACCATTGGGTTATTGATGGTTGGATTATATCCGGTTGGAAGAGACAAGGACAAATGAAACAGGAAGTTAGGAATTTAGGCAAATTTTCGGCGTCAACGCCATCTTCAGGCTCAAATTATTTGTTATATAGTAGTGTTGAAAGTATTAAAACTCATTGGGTTATTATTTCACTACAATGTTTATATAAGGTCAGCTAATTTCAAATTCAATACCCAGAGCGTACGAGACTACTAAGATGTACAGAGATTTGAAGTTGAGAGGAGCTCTGATTGCAAATAAGACATTAAGGCTTCTTCCTTTAGAAGAAGTCTATGATAAGGTGAGAAATCTGACTTATATTCTGTTCGATGATCTCGAAACTTTAAATCAATTTATTAATTTGAATTATTATGGTGGTTATGGACTCGTCCACTAACCATTTATTTATATGCTGTTGCAGGTAAATGGAGTGTGGAATTTATCTTCTGATCAAGGAAACTTGGGAACCTTCTACATCACTAATGTTAGACTAGTTTGGCATGCAGAAATAAATGAGACTTTCAATGTAAGTTGGATTCTTTCAAAATTAAAGAATGAGATTTCAAAGATTAGGTTGATTTGAGAATTGTACAGAGATTGCATCCAGAAATTCAATGATGATTCCTAATACATCACACGACTTTTATTGCAGGTCAGTATACCCTACATACAAATGAGAGCTGTTAAAATCAGAGACAGCAAGTTTGGTACAGCTCTTGTAGTCGAGAGTCTGAAAAATGTAAGTTATTTTGAATGAATTTAATTTTAAACTCTTAATTGCACTCATTAATTGGTCATGAGGTCTGATCATCATCTTCTTACAGCGTTCGATGTCTGTGTGAAGGTAAAATGGTGATATTATCCTCTGGATCAGGCAGAGGTCGAGTGTTATCGGGATTATTTCTTTAGTAGTGGAACAGCAATACTAAGGTAATGGGACTACTGCGGACCCTCTACCGGCCAAACCTTGTTAACAAAGCCGCAGTCAAGGTTCGGTGAACAGTAGTTAAAAGCGCTTAAGGGACATAAGTCAAATTGGTAGAGCAACATCACGCTGCAACTAAATTATTCGAGATTCTTCTCGAATAATTTTCAAGACTTGATGTTAACTTATTATCGGGGCAATTCCACGGTAAGGTTCCACTTGGTGAAAATGAAAAATGTTAAGATAGGCACCTAATTTTGGTTAAAATATGTTCATTAGACTCTTAACCTTACAGGTCAACAAAAGTTTTTTGTTTCATATTGCATTAACTTTTGATTTTTCTCATTCAAAGGAACACTACTCGGAAATGAAAAAAATCATTCAAATTTTCAAAGGGCCATAGTTTGGGTATGCAGGAATATTTCTCTATGAAATTCCATACACTTAAGCATAGGCATAAGAATGAGAGCCATGCAAAGTTTCAAAACCGTTACTCAAATAATTTTTCTAAAAAATTTCCACAAAGATGGTGTCGCGTCCGTCACAAAATTAAGCAAAAAAGTTTTTTCAGAGCCACATAGTGCTATTTATATTCAAAAAACCACTGTAACCTATCTCTTCTGAAGGTAAGGGAGTACCGTAGAAATTATCAGGCTTGTATCTTTTAAGAAAAATTTTTGGAAGGGGGGTCCCAACTTGTCGCGTCCGACACATTTTTTTGAAAATGCTCCAAAAAATCTTTTAACAGACTTTAAATGCATTTTTGTTAAAGCTGAGACCGTTCTTAACAAAACGATGTTGTCAAATCGAAAATTGGACAGAAAATGACTGAGTTATGTATAATTTTGTATATGCCCATATATGGGCGTACGGCTCACTTTTAGCCATTTTTATCCATATTTCCATTATTTTGACTAAAACCAAGACAAATTGAAGTCAAATAAGGTTTGACTATGTTGACTAGACTATCAAATAACATCATATGCAATTCAATAATTAAATTTACTGAGTTTTGCCATTTTATTTGCCTTAACCTTTTTCAGGGGTAAAAGGCACAAAAAATGGACTTTACCCTATTTTCGCATATTTTTGAAGTAAAAATTCAATATCTTCCACATTTTAAACACTAAAGTAATGAAACTTTTGGGAGATGGTCTCAACAGTGTGATGTGTTGAACAGAGATGAATGTTTTACCAGAGTTATAAATTTGTTCAAGTAGAGAAATAATTGCTGCCCCTAGAGTGATACCCTCGCGTATGCCCAAAATGGACGATTTTGGCTATTGCAGACCTCGTGGAAGTACTAGCGGCCTAAAAATTGGCATAAATATAGAATGAAGGTCACTGAACAAGATAAAAGTGTCAAATAGAAGATTTGGAGAAATTGAAAAAAAAAACGTGTGTCCGTCACAGTCACGTCCGTCACAATTTGAAAATGGCGCCACGCAAACAAAAACTGAGCAATCTCCAAAAAAATGGTATCTCAGAAATCCCTAAACCTTTTTCTATCACTGCATGTCCAAATTAGAGATAATAGATAACGTTTTGAGATAGATTTGGGTACCTTCTGAGTAGACACCCAAAAAAAGTGTCATATTTAAGTCGCGTCCGTCACAGGGGTGCTATCTCAGAAAGTAATAATGGTAGGGGTCTGAAATTTTCACACAACCTATAGAAAGGTTAAATGTGGACTAATAAATAGTTTAAGCTGATAAAGAAGCAACATCCTGAGCACAACATTCGTTTGAACTTTAAAAAATGGCATAATCGTGGTGTCCGTCACGGTGGAATTGCCCATCGGAGAAAAAGACGATTTATAAAGGAGCAACCTAACATTCTACCTACTCCTCATTTCTTAAGACGTCCACTACATGATGTTGCTCTACCAATTTGACTTATGTCCCTTAAGCGCTTTTAACTACCGTTCACCGAACCTTGACTGCGGCTTTGTTAACAAGGTTTGGCCAGTAGAGGGTCCGCAGTAGTCCCATTACCTTAGTATTGCTGTTCACTAATTGGTCATTGAAAAAAATTTAGTCAAAACATTGAAATTTGGGTCGAGGAAAGCTGATTATATCTGAAACCCATTTATTCCCCAACTTTTGGTCAAATGGGCCAAACACTACCCGCAACGACCCGTGTAACACCACACGTAACACCACACGTAACACCACGTGAGTATCTCACCCTCTAATAATCCCAGGCAGGAGGATACGTTTTAGGGTTCAGGATAGACCCTGTTGAGAAGTTGAACGAAGTAATGAAAGAGATACACAGCTTGTACAGAGTGTACAGTGCTAACCCTGTTTTTGGAGTTCAGTACCAAATCGAGGAGCGGGTAAGAAACAGTTAAATTGAACAGGGTTTTCAGGGAAAGGAAATAACTCTGGTAATTAACGTTTCCATTTTCGTTGGCTTGGCTACTTGTTGGCGCAGTTGGTTAGTAATATGCTATTCGTTCTGTCCATGGGCACTGAGGTAGTGTTCGAATCACAACAAGTTGGTGATTAGTGTAACAATAATCAAACCATTACTCATTTTTATTGATTATTATTATTGTATTGTTAAGATTACTTAATTAATTTATTGATCTTAGTTGGAGCCGATAGATCAGCTGACTATACAATACGAAGAAGATGATATTGAGATAACTAACGATAACCCGTCTAGTGATGCGTTTGTGGTGAGTAGATAAGAGTGACATTTATATCATTTA
>NW_026971895.1:0-21776 GCF_026151205.1 Bolinopsis microptera | reverse complement strand
TTACATACCTGATATTCACTGATAGCTTTAATAATTTCACTCACCATACAGGGAGATAGTTTGCTTGTAAGGGGAGTGTAATATTCTTTGACAGATGTGATAGGTCTTTGTGTCCAAGTGACAACATAAATGAGCAGTATAATTAATAATGCTGCATATAGCGTGTTTCTTTTTTTCTGAGTCAAACCATACAGCCTTAGTTGTTTTAGCATATAATAGTTGCCTTATGTTCTCACACAATTGCCATGCTATGTAATCATGATTTTGTTATATTATATAGGGATATAACATACAGTCGATACAAAAGACATCAAATTCTCACATGTTTATTTAATTGTACACGGTAGTTTAAAGCAATGGTACAATATAGAGTATTTATGACAAATGATCATAAGCGTGAAAGCACAAAAGTCTATTAACGATCCATCAACAAGAAAAGCAGTCGCATTCCGCATTAAATGCAGTCGCATTCCGCTTTAAACAGAACCCCTAATGTCTGTTAACAATTTTTCTTTTAGTCCTAATGTGAGCCTTGTCTCTAAAAACTTGACTGAACTAGCGTTTCGGTGTATGCAAAAGCTTCCAGGCACGCGCATTCCTTGCCCCGTAAGTTACCTGTCCTTCCGAAACCAAACAAGCAGTCAAGGACAAAAAGTCATACACCAAAATGTGCATTATATTTTATGAATTGTTTTACATCTTTTTATTCTGTAAAATGTGCTAAAATTAAATTTCTTGTTTCATTGAAATTTCTTGTTTCATTGATTATTCTCTCTATTTATAACAGAACTTATAAAGAATTTAGAACAGCGATTCATCCTGGAAGTATGTTAAATAACCAAAATTAAAGCTTTGCCTCAAAATTCAAAAATTACTGCGCCTTCAGTATTGCAGTAACTTTTTTTAAACTTCATGAATCGATATCAAATCTTTTGCAATGTATTTAAAATCAGTATATGCCCTTATATAAATCACTCAGAATGCTTTTGACACAGATCAACATACTCAAAAACACTATTATCTTATTTCTCCGTAAAAAGCATAAGTAGCTTTTGTTGAGGCGCATACTTTGATGCAGTGATCTTTTGTTTTAATACTTTTGGCGCTGCTATATAACAAATAATTTGAGTTCAGGGATAGAATGATTTAACGCCCCCAAAGGGGAGTTCGTAAGTTTTCTTGTTGATTTATTGCTGCGATTCTTGTGTCTTTGCTGTCCGACTCACTTGAAGATCTTATCTCATCATGTCAGGTCAAAAGACTGCTGGCATCAAACCCCCTGGTAACAGGCGGAATTCAGGCGCAAACACCCCTACAGACACAAAAGACAGGAAAACAGCCAAGAAGTCATCTCTGAAAAAGGACGTAGATGTGCTGCAGACTGCCTTAAATGTGATTCCAGCTGGAGATACACCTGCCCTGCTCACCAACCACAGAGACCTAGAACAATGCCCTTGTGGCAATTCTTCGGATGCATGGAAGATTGACTGTTCAAAATGTCACCAGTTCTGGCATGTGGATTGTCTAAGCATGAAGGGCATGGGACAGTCCCAAATCAACAAACTGGTAGAGTATCTATGCCCATTCTGCTATGTAGCACCAATCCCAACCATAAATCATGACCTCGACCTCTGCCATGTCTGTAGAAACACACTCACGATCCAGCAAGCCAACAGTGTTCATGAAATAGGAATAGCAAGTGAGAAGCTGGAACAAATGGCATCATTTGGTGACCTGCTCAACAAAGTGAACTTTGACAACCTCAAAGATGGACTATTGGCCATACAGAACCTCGAGCTACATGTTCAACATATATTAATCAGTGAGGAAGGTCTGAAGCATCACCAAAACAAAGTGAGTAAGATAGAGGAACATATGAGTGAAATTGCTAAGCAAAAAGCATCAGAGGATGGTTCAATCACTGACATGGTAAAACAGACACATCAGTTGGTTGAACAACTCCAGAAGATCAGTGATAAGCCGGAGGTAACATCTCACAAGAACGAGGAGCTAATGAAAAGGATCGAAGACAAGCTCCAGGCACTAACCGAAAGTGAGACAACTTTCCAGACCCAACTTAACAGTTTAGGTAGTCAAATACAGGATCTTAAAGCATCTCCTCAATCCAGAGCACCACCTGTGGCTGAGAAACACTCTCCTCCACCACATACTTTCTTACAACCTGACCAGCCTACCCCTCATATAGCACATGACCAGGTGCCTGTAACGGAAATCAAGCCAGATTTCATTCTGACAACTGAATCTGATAAAATTACTGCCTTTCTTCAGTCATGTTCCTTCGAATCAGAGAACGGTCACTCTGTCATTTCATTTGGCAATCCCTACCACTACACTGGTTCTAAATCTTCAAAAAATGTTCCACCGATTCCTGAGGAACTTAAACCATTATTTGATGAAATGAACAAAGTACAAACTGAGCTGTACAATAAGTGCTACCCGGAGCAGCCCCACCTGACGGCCCCAGTTATTAACTCATGTCTCATCAACAGATATGATGGCCCTGATAGTCACCTACCTAATCATTCAGACCGTGAAGTGACCATCCATCCGGAATCCTCAATTTTTACTTTGTCTCTCGGCCAGAGTTGTAACATCAAGTTCACTGAATGTGACTCTGGAACTGAATCTTCTTATGAATGTTTAGACCGCTCCTTGTACATAATGAGCCGTAGATCACAAGAAGTTTACAGCCATATGATTGAGCGTGGCTCAATATCAGATGGCATTAGATACTCGCTGACCTTTCGTGCTGTTAGCTGGACTAATAAAAATTGCACAAGTTTACATGGTGATTCAAACACAGGCCTCTTGCGTTTTGGGTCTGACAAGAGGGGTACCTTTGGCGAGCTCATGCCAGGTCAAAAATTCTGGGCTCCCAGAATTGATGATATCAACCCTGTGTCCTGCATGGGTTACGCCAATGTAGTGCTCCACTGTGGGATCAATGACGTGAGACAGCCTGATGTTAAATCTGAGAATGATATCGCTGATTGCTACAATAAACTGAAGCTGAAAATAAAACAAATTAAGAAGCTTAGCCCTAGCACTAGAGCTGTATTTGTTTGTCAGCTGCTTCCCACTAGGGACTTACAGCTGAATTTTAAAGTTGATTCATTTAATAGACTTATTCATTTTGACCTGCTCCCTACATGTAAGGATGTTGTGCGTGTTCAGGGTTTTATGAAGTTCGCCTGCAACCGTGTTCTTGCGGACGAACTTTCAAAACAATTTGACAGAAATGGTCGACCTGATACACTTCATCTTAACAAGTCAGGGGCAAGAGTCCTTGCTGGACTCATTAAACAATCTGTATTTACTAGGTTAAATGGCGGGGCAGACAGAAGACATCACATCGGCAAAGTTAATGGACGGCTATACAGCAACGTGGCTAGTGACCCGCCTGCACCGCAGCGGATGGGGAGGAACGGTTAACAGGTATGGTTAATCGTGTTCAAAAGGAAATTTGTTATCACTGTCTGAAGAATATTGGTCTAGGGCTTCCCCACTTTGAATGCTTTAACTGCAACAGTATTTTCCATGCCAAATGTTTTAATCCCTCCAAAGCACAAGTTATTAATGACAACTTTTACTGCATCAAATGTAAACATTCTATATCTAAAAAATATAATCCTTTTAAAGTAATGACCGATCCTGAAGTTAATGACTGTGACCCATGTCTCCAAAAGATGTCTGATGTTTTGGAAAACTGTAGATCCTATACAATTAAGGACTTTAACACACATATCAAACCGTGTTTTGCAAGCAACTGCTCCATGATTTTCCAGAACATAGATGGCAATAAAACAAATTTTGATGCCTTTAGCATGGAACTAGACCTAATAGCCGAAAAATTTAAAATTATTGGACTTGCTGAAACCAATATTGGAATAGAGGAAAGCACCGTTTACCATCTAGAGGGATACAATTGTTTCTACCAAGATAAACATATCAATAAAGCGAAGGGAAGTGGAGTAGCATTGTACTTAAAGGACGAACTTAATGGAGTTGTAAACGAAGAATTATCATGGGTAACCAAAAATCTTGAAACCCTATTTATTACCATTCAACATGATGAACCTCTACATGTAGGAGTTCTGTACCGTCCTCCTAGTGGGAACGCCTCAGAGGCACTAAATGAACTTAGAAAAATGATTGAATCATGCTCAAAAAAGAATGTTTACATACTAGGAGACTTCAACATTAATCTCCATGATGAAAACAGTAAACTCGTTCAAGACTTTGAAAACCTTATTCTAGGCCTAGGTTTATCACCACTTATTTCTACGTCTACGCATCATAAACCAGGATGTAACCAATCATGCATTGACAACATACTCACCACCAACATCGAAAACTCTATCTGCTCTGGAACGATTAGTACCTGCATCAGTCACCATCATGCTGTATTTAACATATTCAACTCACCCCTAGTCAGTGCTGAGGATCATGAACAAAAGCACTTCCAGTACTATGACTACTGTGCAACTAATGTGAACAAATTTGTCGAAGTACTAGACAATGAATTAACAAGTGATCCACCAGAAGATTTCAGTACTTTTTTCACTCTATTCAATCATCAACTAGACAACGCATGTAAACTAGACCAGCCTAAGTGTTCTAAACGTACTGCTAAAAACAACCCATGGATTACATCTGGCCTAATTGCCTCTAATAAAATTGTCTTTTCTCAAAAAAATTGTCTTTTCTCTATAAATAGAAAACATGAGCTTTATGACCTATGGAAAAAGGCAGTTAAGAAGAAATGCCTCAGCAACTCTTCACCTAGCCATGCAGACTGTCTTACTCTTTGTTATAATTGTACAAATAAGGTAACACGTCATGAAGAATTTAAGGCACACCGGAAGTTATTAAACCACCTTATCAATTCTGCAAAACGTAAGTATCATGGTGTTAAGATTACAGAATGCGCTGGAGATAGCAAGAAAACCTGGCAGATAATCAACGAACTACGTGGTAAGAAAAGACGTGAGATCAAGCCGAACTTCGTGATAAATAATGAACGTGTGATTAATCGTCGTATAATTGCAAATGAGTTCAATAAATACTTTGCCTCTATTGCAGCTAACCTGAACGAAGCATACTCTGGTGACTATTTGAGAATAAATTCGCTGCCTTCATTTACTGACTACCTGCCAACATCAATTACGTCCAGTATTTATCTTTGGGATTCTGACTGTACTGAGATTAAAGAGACCATAAGCGAACTAAAAAACGGGAAATCCAGTGACATACCTATCCATGTGATCAAGAAGTCATGCCAAATTACTGCACCGTACTTAGCTAGATACTTTAACAAATGCATGCAAGAAGGCCACTTCCCCGATGAATTGAAGACTGGGAGAATCAGCCCCATTTACAAAAAAGAAGATGAACAGCTATTAGAAAACTATAGACCAGTATCAACTCTACCTGTATTCGGGAAAATTCTAGAAAAGTTAATTTATAAGAGGCTCTATAGTTTCCTTACTTCCAAGGGGATAATACATGAAAACCAGTTCGGCTTTAGGAAAGGACACTCCACCAGCCATGCACTGAACTACTCTGTAGAACATATAGAATCGTTAATTAGTAAAAAGCAACATGTCCTAGGGGTCTTCATCGATCTCTCAAAAGCCTTTGACACTCTAGATCACTGTAAACTAACTACTAAATTAAAAAACTACGGTATAAGAGGGAATGCTCTGAATCTTATCTCTAGTTACTTGTCTAATAGGAAACAATTTGTAAATGTTCTAGATACCAAATCTGATGAATTACCGGTCGAATTTGGAGTCCCTCAGGGTAGTGTATTAGGACCTCTACTTTTCCTACTGTATATCAATGATATTTGCAATATAACTAATAAGGGTAAATTTGTCTTATTTGCAGACGATACTAATATATTTGTCGCTGCCGATTCGAAAAATAAAGCATACGAATTGGCTAATGAGGTACTACAGGCCGTAAACAAGTATATGGGAGTTAACCTACTGCACATTAATGTGAAGAAGTGTTGTTATATGTACTTTTCTCCCTCTAAACGTGATAATAGCGAATTAAATGCAGATATAGATAGCCAAAACTTGTCCATAAATAACAAAATAATTAAACGTGTAAGTCAGACAAAATTTCTTGGAGTAATCATTGATGATAAACTGAGCTGGAAACCACACATATTATCTCTCAATAAGAAACTAAGTAGTGCTTGTGGACGTATCTACCGTATTAAGAAATGCTTACCAGAATCACTATATAAGCAAATATATCATTCTCTCTTTGAATCACACCTAGGTTATGCTATTTCTGTCTGGGGAGGTATTCCCAATAATCAGTTGAAACCGCTATTTATTACTCAAAAGAAGTGTATCAGGATTCTCTTTGGAGACTTTGAAGCCTATGTAGACAAGTTCAAGACATGTGCTAGAGCAAGACCAATTAATTCTCAACGTCTAGGATCTGAATTCTATGTTAAAGAGTCCACCAAACCTCTATTCACAAAACACGAACTACTTGCTATAGAGAACCTATACAGATACCGTTGTTTAATGGAATTGTTTAAGATCATTAAGTCACGAGTACCAATTTCGTTATACTACCTATTCGGCTTATCAAATAGGAAAGATAATTTGTTAATCACGCCCTCTCCAACTAATCAATTTATGTACAAATCTGCATGGCTGTGGAACGAATTTCGTAAAGTTGGGCCGATGAATTTCACCTCCCCTTGCAGCTCTGTCAAGAATTTGCTTAAACAGTCACTTCTAAGAGCTCAAAACAGGTATGGAACTGATTGGTGTGACAAAAATTTCACTGAATTCTGAGTGAGAAGTGATACTTGCCTGTTATTCCCACTTACTGACTGATAATCTTATCTATGGATACCATGCTTGAAATTAGGTAAACAACATAGCACTTCCTAACCAGTCACGTTGAACGCGATCGCCGAATGATAAAACAATATGGGAGCGCGCACAGCATTGCGCGCTGATACTCTAAATACTGTGCGCGTTTCGTCCGGAACCTGGGGGAGTTCCCGCTCTAATATATCTGACGACAGTGATTACTCATTATGAGAACTAACCCCGACCACTTTCCCGGTCGAACCGTACCCAAATCAAACTAATTTATGAACCACGTGTATAGCCAACGTCCTTGCGGTGCTGAGCCGATGTAAAACTCTTCTGTCTCTTGTTAATATTTTAGTTGTACTGTGCATAAAAGTGTGTAGTGACAAGTGTGTAGTGATAATGTATATTATTTATCATGACGACGCGATATTTATAATGCAGAATTAAAAGCTGCTTTCGATATGACTGGTGGTGGGCTGTCTCCGGCGGGACATAGATCTATATAGGGGGTACCCGGAGTACGAGTTAACGAACAGTGTTCGTGTCCTTCCACAACCCCCTGTTACCTGTGTTTCTGTCGGGGTAGCCTAATTCATCCGTTAGAATCGCAGAGTTAGCGGAGCTCATGATATCTCGCGACGTATGCTGCATGAACGGTGCAAGACTTGCGCCGTTTGTTTCAGCATCCAGTTGCGAGTGCTTGCCCATCGAAAACATGATTAGTGATTGTGGATTTTATTGATATTACTGATTATCCATCATATTCAGTATTAATGTTATCCATTATTTATTTATTGACATCCTTCAGTCTCCAAAACGAGGTGTGAAGGTAAATTAACTTTGAGCCTTGTTTTGGCGACTGCTTAATCGATGGGCAAGTAGGTATTTGTTTTTTAGCAGTGTTGAACATTGAAACAATTATAAAATGTTTATTTTTATCTTATATAACCAATAACGTACAATATGAATGACATATGCTATAGTGACGTAACATATATAGTGCAAAGAATTAGTAACTTGCGAGATGTGATTTAGTGATAATCGACGTTAACATTTTGCAGTTTACAGTTGCGCAATGTTGGCGTCGATTGTTACTAACATTTATCTGAATTTAATACAAGTACATGTCACATATAAATTGGGTAGCTGAATGAAACTCGTGCCTCAAAATTTTCCGTTATTAGCATTGCAGTGTCCACGCCCTATACTGCGTTAACGACCGAAATTTTCCCAATATGCAATTATTATTTTGCTTCTAAAATTCTCTGATAATTAATAATATATCGTGACATGTAATTGTAAGATAACAAACCTCGCGGGCGCGGCGCTTACATCTGCACCTGAGAATCTCTCAGCAATGTGTGGCTGTCTGCGCGGCGGGCTGTGTATTGTGTCTATAGCTGGATTTAAATTTAGATTTATTTGTAAATGTATAATAATATTAAATATGTATTGATTGTTTTGTGGTAAATAAAAATTTTGTTTTACTAAAAAAAAAAAATTTTGTTTTACTTTGTCATACGTTGTATGACCCGCCGCGCACGAAGTGCGCGGCTCCCCTGCATCGTCAGAACGATAAAGGGGGTGTAGTAACGACCGTGGGGGTCGCAACGTGATACAAGTGATCTTAAACGATTTCTTTTCAATTTTGGTCGTAACACGTCAACACTCAACTTATTAATGCAAAATAAAGCAGGTTATATAAACTATTTCATACGTATGAAATTGAATGTGCTGTCGTTGGTGTGCGCCGGATCAGTCCATTAACAATTTGTAAGGCACAGAGTTGGACTTGCTGTTGATTGACAATGTCAACCCTTTGAAATCTTGATAGTTTGCATTGCATTGATTGACGATGTCAATCCGTCGAGATCGTTGCTCTGCGAAGCAGAGCAACGATCTTCGATGCGAAGCAAGAATGCTAGTTTGCGCGGCGCGTCGAAGCGGCGAAGTCCTCCAAGCATTGCATTGCGTGGTGCATCGAAGCGGCGACGTCCTCCAATTAATAATAACCCTGACTATTTTCACACCCCAGGCCCAGCTCTGTGACAACTATTAGGTGTTTTGGAGTTTAAAAAACATAACAGGGTCTTTTTGTATATTTGTGACCAAAATCTTGGACCTCATTTTTTGACGATTTTTCCAGGTCCAAGATTTTCAAAATCGAATAAGCAAAATACAATTAAAAAAAGAAAGTAAATACAATGTTTTTCCATGGGACCAAAAGCAGCTGATAGATATCACTTCATTCTATCAGAAACAACTATAAAATCAATTTCTAGAGAATTTTGATGAAGACCCCCCCCTTAATTAAGTTATAATCCTATTTTATAACTAAATCAAAAGAAGTATACAACTATAGGTCTTGGAGGACTTCGCCGCTTCAACGCGCCGCGCAAATTAGCATTCTTGCTTCGCATCGAAGCAATCTGTCGACGATCGTTGCTCTGCTTCGCAGAGCAATGATCTCGACGGATTGACATCGTCAATCAACTATAGGTCTTTCTAACTCCAAAAATGGGTGTGTAGTTTTAGAAATTTTCACTCTGTATATAACTGTTAACTAGACTGCATGTAATTCTGAAAAAAGTCAATGTGGATAATTTTCGTAACATATTAATGGTAACCTTCATGCCCACAGATTACACAACTTGATTCTACCGGCATCCTCCCACAGAACTGCCATACCCCAGAGCAGTGGCGTAACAAAGGGCCCCGCTGACCCCGCTGTGGGGGGAGTCGCCGTCTTAGGGGGGCGCCAAATCGTCGTTTGAATGTGGGACAATTTCAAAAACTTAACTGAAGTACTAGCAAAACTGCACGTTTTGCTCTAGATACACTTTTTTTAGAGATTTTACCTGCTTATCCTCTAAAATCACCTAATTCAAGTTAAACCAAAAGGGGAGGGGGCGCCAACAAGGGGGCGCTTTTTCGGCGGGGGGGGGGGGGGGGGGGGGGGGGGGGGGGGGGGCGCGCCAACAGGCAATGTTACGCCACTTCCCCAGAGGTAGGCAAAGCATCCATGCTATCCTCTCGTAGGCCTACCAGGCCCAGCCTCTCTTAAAATTTTTTTAAAAAATGCCCTCAGTTTCATGTTATAACTCACTCTATCATATAATTCATTAACTCATTATTCATAAATTCATTGTCCATCTACTATACAGTCTGTAGGATCTTCGTAACACAATTGATCAATTAACTTCATTTTGTCATGAATGTGAATATGAAAAATAATTTTTCAGAATTAATGAAAAATAATCATTTGATTTCGAAGAAATGTGTTAGTTGTAGTTATTTTTTCTTATCTGGAGGTAACGGTTAAAAGGCAATAGGTTTATTGTTACTTTTATATAAATACGATAATTCGGCTTTGTTTACACCCATTCTGAGAGAGAGATGTGTGGGCGAAAGATGTGTCTCCTGGGGTCGGTTCTAGGAGAGTGTCCATGAAAAAAAGGTTTCTCACATTTTGCCGGTTATCATCCTTTGACCTTTAATACGCATATGCAAACTGTTGTTAACTTTAAAACATCACTTTCACTAGGTTATTGAATGAAATACCAGACATGATTGTAGAGCACCATGTCCCAGGAAACTGCTAATTCTCTACATCCAGCTTCCGGCCTACTTGACTCCATCAAAACGTACATCTTCAACATTGATGTTTCAGATTACAACGAACTTGAGGTTTGCCATGTTCATTTATGTTATGTCACCACTATGTCAGTCACTTTGTAGTTGGACAAATGAAGTTTCAAATGTTCCTGTTAAAAATATATGTCATAATATGCTCATTGTTCATATACTGTACTAGGCTGTTCAAAAATCTAACTGAAAGGTTTAGCTATACTATCTGACCTAATAATATTCTTTTGTATTACTGTCAGCTGAGTAATGTGGACAGTTTAGATGATGATCTCTTTGAGATTTTAACAGTGGCTGAGGATGAATCTAACATAAACTCCATAATTGATGATAGGGTAATCTATCAGTGTCAAGTTCTGGCAATTTTTGTTTTAATAATGTATGTCAATGAAATACAAGATTATCAAGTGTCAACTTTATATACTTTTTCTTATAGAATTAGAAATACCATAAGTTAAAAATACTCTGACTCAATAAAATTCAACAATCAGAAACATACAATACTGACAGTTCTGAAAATGGCGACTTTTACCGATCAAGATGAGAGAACCATCAGACCCACTCAAGAACACTCAGACTTCAGACCGTACACAATTCCAGACCAACAAAGGGCTCAAGTCGCCTTATTATGATACTCAAATTATACCCCAGTACCAAAAAGCTAAACAGACAGAAATGTATATTAACAAGGAAAGTTAATATGATTATAGCATGCGCATGCAAGGTGCGTCATTAATTATAATATGGACTACTGCAGTGCTAGAATATTGCAATTTTTGTCTGTTGATAAATGGTTCTTCTCTACAATCATTAAAAATTAGAACACTAAGACTGATTTATTTGTTTTTTTGGCTATCAACGTATATATCTAGAGTTTACACATACTGAAAACTGCTAATTATAATATCTATAATGTTCAATGGTTCATAATCTGTAACATGTAATAATCATGAAAAAGTGTGTTAGTCAAGAGTTTTCCTCTAACATATCCCAGCACTCAGCAAAACTACCCTTTTTATTTTGGATCTCACTTAATACTTTATATTCTCCAGAGAGAATCAAGGAAGCTGGACACAGATCTCCCGGATTTGATGACTACGAACACGACCTCACCAGCTGACCCCCCACCCCTGTAACAGATTATGAACGTTCCGAATTCGGAAAGTGATGTGGCGTCAACCCCCGTGATCTCCCCCGTTTTGAATCTACTCCCAGGACTAAAGACGGGATTATCAGAATTGGCCGCCTTTTTTAACGATAAGACTCGCCATTGTATCCCCACGACATTATGGAGGATGGCAATGCAATGAGCCTAAACGGATCCGCATCTGAGACAGGCGAAAAAGCAAAAAAAAAAAGCAAAACAAAAAAATCTAGGGAAGTAGCGTTAGCTATCTTGTGAGTGACAATGAACTTCAAACTATTGCATTGAAGTTCACTATGTATCTCCAAATATGTTGCTGCTGATACCAGTCAATGCACTTACTTCAGTACTTCTTTATTTTTTCCCTGTCAAAAAGGTTCTTAGTACCCAGAATTTTCCCAAGCAATGAAACTGTTTTCGGCGGGGGGGAGGGAAAACACCTTTCTGCATCCTGTGGATCAAAAAATACACCCTCACCAAAGAACGGTCAATATTTTTCAAAATACCCAAGGAAGAGGATCCACAAGGTTTGATGGTTCCAGTTGGAGGAATACTCTCATGACTTCAAAAGCTTTCATGTTGTTTCGTTGCCCATGTTTCAGATATAATATGGTTATACAAACGGTCATCAGAACAATTACAACGTTTAGCATTTCCTTCTTGAACTCAAACTGTGAAATATCATGTTGAGTCTTTTGAGAGATGCTCGGGAACATCCAAATCCACCATGGTGTGGGGAGAGAACGCTTTGTGAGAAGTGCACAGAACTTAAATATCACGCTTCTGTCATGGGTACACCTGTCCAGTCGGGTGAAAGAGAAAACATTCGCTTGGAGGTTCAAGCTTAGAGGAGGACTATTTATGAGGGAGGAGGCGCTCTTAGAATAAAAAATCATTGATCTCCAATATAATGATTTTTGGTTCATGGTCCGTGGGGTCAGCCACTCCAGAAGTAGGTCATGCCATCACAGATTTTCTGGATGCTGTCCTAGGGGGAGATTAGATTGATGCTAGGAGGCACCTTCACTCTTCCAGTTGTTCATCACCAGTCATTATTCTCTCCAACACTGTGAGCTTGCGGGTGAGTTTGAAGGTTTTGCCTGTGAGCATGAGGGTTGTTTTGGGGTTGCGGGTTTTGCGTCCAGGGCGATACACTACTCTTGCGCAAACGGGGGTCTGGGTTGTGGGTGGTCAGGGGTGGGGTTGGTGGGGGTGTCAATCCATTTTCCACTTGGTGGGCGAAGGACAACAAAAACATTCTCATCCCGAATTCAATTCAAATTTCGATCACCCTCAACACTTATCTGCTTATGTCCCAGAAGGGAGGGGAGGATATAGGAATTATATAATAGGATTTGGAATTCGACACCAACACTAGCAACAAAAGCATTTCTTCTTTGAGAAAAATTGTGAGAACACAACTCAGATGCCCACAAACTCTTATGGGGGAATGCAAAATACACCACGGAAGAAGTACTCGAATATTCATTTCCCATTCACGCAATTTGCTTTGCACCAGGACCCATGGAAAGCCTTCATATCAGTACGAGACAGCAGTGGATGGTTACAGCAAGGCACACTTCTGTGTGTTGTTGGTTTCTCCAGTTCCAGAGGCTGGATGTATCTGAGTTAATGAAAAACTCAATTTTCTACCCGTTTGTGTCCTCACCCTATCACAATGGACCGACCACTCTACCTCTCTGATATGAAAATGTGACGAGGGAGGACTACTGGACCAGCCTAGCAGAGATATGGGCAACCTCTTCCAGATCGCACACCCCCGCCCCCTCAGTTTGTCCCTCTGGGACGAGACTCTCCGATCTGTGAGCGAGCCTTTTTTTTCTTTTTTCAGGGACCTGAATTAATCCGGCCGGGAAAAAAGAAAGAAAGTAATCAGTTCTTTTAAAGGAAAAGGATTATGATGGGTCAGTGGCAGCCGTTTATCTTCCCTGTACATGTCATTGGAAAAGACTGCTTAGCTTACTCGCCTGGAAGGTTACACGGGATGTCACTACGGTTCTTTGTACAACCACTGGTGGAGACCTTTTTCGGGAAGAAAGGGAATGATTTTACTGTATCTTGCTGCCTGAAATATAAAGGTCACGGCAGAGTATGTTTGGTTTTGGGGCGCCCCCGTATTACGCGTGTCTCTCCGAGGGAATCATTTCAATCTCCCAATTATTATTACGGTGGCCTCTTGGTGTAGAGACATTCCTCTTCAAAGACTGTCCCCTGACGAGGAGAAAAAAATGCTTACTTCTGGCAGGGTTTCTTTTTTTCCAACCTTATTTTCATGAAGGGGTCAACACAGAGGTATTTCACTCTGTTTGTTAGGGGTTGTTGGGAGAAGGAGATGGTAATAACTTTGCTCTTTCTAGACTTGATGCTTTGAAACAAAAAAGGAAAACCAGTATAATCGGGTTCCTTGACCATTCCACAAAACGATACACTAAGCTCCAGAGTTATCCTTCAACTGTTCCTTACAGTTAGAGGTTTGGTTTTATTTTACAGACGAACGGTTTTTCAAGGATGATAGCGATATAGTGTGTCAGTAGTGGACCAGTTGAAAAAAGCCGGGCCAGTTGGCAGTACAGGGGCAGGCAATTTTTACAACATCGGAATATTAATTTCAATACTTTCGGTTGTTGGCATGTGCACCATCTTTAGTTTTAAGAGGTGCAGAGCTGTTGTTTGCGTGTGTGATCGTTTGAAAAACTTTGATTGGATTTGATGTTTCACAGTGCTTTATGTTCACGTTATGTAAAAGTGATCACATTTTTTGCATCAACTTGTTTGCATAACTTTGATAATTTTAGGACTACTGTACGTAGATTTAGTTAAATATTTTAGCATTATTTTGGTAATTGATTTTCGAATAAATTTATATTAACCAGTTAATAAAAATAAATGAGAGAGCGACCTTTTTAAGTTGCAATACCTCTGGGAAGGATCAAGAATCAAAGATATTAGAAGTTCACAATTGCCGTCTGGTTGGACGTGATTCAATTTGATTGTTTCGTTTAACTTGCGATGAATATTTTGTGCATTGTCTTCCAGTCGCCCTTAATTCTGTGTGTATTTGATTTAATAGTTGACCAATAAAATCTGTGTGCATTTTCTTCTTCTTCTTCTTTTATAGTTGTCGGCTTTTGGCCCCCTCTAGGAATTAAGTATTCGGCCCCCATCACCGAACCTCTGCTCTGTAGCTCACAATATGTTTTTATTACATTTTTAAAACACTCTAACCATAATAATTATGATTGTTTTTCATTGGGATAGGGTCTCTGCACAGATCTCGAGAGTGTCGGGGTCGGAAAGCTTTAGTTACCTGTTGGTTACCTGGAGTTACTTTTGTGGTTACCGTGTGGTTACCTGTGGTTACCTGTAGTTACTGTGGTTTAACCTGTGGTTACTTGTGGTTACCTGTGCTTACACTTGTGACCTGAGTTATTTGTAGTTACTGTGGATACTGTGTTACCTGTGGTTACCTGTGGGTTACCTGTTTTTTTTTTTTAAGTTTCCTGTGGTTACCTGTAGTTACCTGTGGTTACCTGTAGTTTCATGTGGTTGTGTTACTTACTTGTAGTTACTGTTAGTTACCTGTGGTTACCTGGTAGTTACCTGGTTTTACCTGTTAAATACCTGGGACCTTTGGTTACCCGTGGTTCTACTTGTGGTTACCTGTAGTTACCTGCATACCTGTGGTTACCTGTGGTTACCTGTGGTTACCTGTGGTTACCTGTAGCTACCTGTAGTTACCTGTGTCCTACAGCAGTTAGTGTCAAAACTCAGAGACATGGACCCTTCACTCCTGCTAAGGCATGTTGATTACTTGTGGATATCAATATTACTTTCCTATAGGAGAGTCCTTGGTTCGAGCATTTATATTAATAGGTTTCCTAAAATAATTCAATGCATTCAGTTTAATAAAAGTCCATCCATCAATTCGTGCGATAAAAGATTACCTATCTAATTGATAGGAGGATATTCCATGATATTTAAAGCAATCTTCCCAAAGTTGCTGTTTGATAACTTGTCTCTCGTTTTTTTTTTAAGTTCTGATCGGATGATTAGTTTTCCTGTGACAATGATATATTAATTGTCGTGTTCGTTTCATTCTTGTTTTCAGTTACAAATTTATTTTGTAGCTAAAATATACCATTAAAAACTGTGTTGTTGTTTCTTCATTTAAGTTTGATTTTAAAAAAAAACATAACGGTTTCCGTCAGATAACTCTTTTTTTTTTTATAAAAAAATAAAAAGTTGCAGTGACAAAAAATCGAAACTGTCCCTATAAACTAAATATAAACATTCAAAATATCCTACCACTTTTCCTTGACCACAACAATCGCTGAAAAACGAAACAAAAAAAAACATAATTTAACCAGTTGTACTATTACAGAGTTACACGCAAATTTGTGGTGGTTTTGAGTCCAGGTTGTTGCTTAAATCTCTACTACAATCACTTGTTTTATTATGCTGGTTTTGATAATGGTGTCAGATTTTTCACAACATAGTTATACGGAAGTCCGCTAGTCCAACATTTTTGCCGTACAAGCGTCCTATACAAGCCTTATCTAGCTAAAATCTAAATTTATATCAACTTTTATAATGTAATGTTTACTTTGCTATAAAAAAACACCCGGCGGGGGGCCATGTTTCAATTTCCTCCCTTATTACTCAAAGTTTTATAATTGATTCTTTCAACTTAGCCCCTGATTTACATTTTTTATAATACGGGAACTTTTCACCTATTTTTTTAAAACCTATTTTTTGTAAATAATTTTTGGGCCCTCCGGGGAACCCAATCTATTTAAAAAAAACCCTCTTCTCTGCAGACAAAAAAAAATTTCCCTTCCCCATCCTCCGTCTTTTACAGTTTTACAACCATTTTCTTCTATCATCCTACTATTTGGGGATTCCACCTTTCTAATTTTCTAGTAATCACACCCGTTGATGAAAGCTACTTTCACTAACCTTACTTGGGCCAAGTTGCAAACTGTTAAAAAGTTTTTTAAAAATATAACCCCCTGTTTTTAGTTAAAAATGATTTCCCACACAGCCCTCCTCACTCCCACATAAGGAAAGTTTTACCGTGGCAGTGTTTACTAAGCCCTTTAGTTGATAGGGGGTCAGCACAGCACAGCAATTGGTTAGTTGCCAAATTATTCGTACCCCCCGTGAATATTTCTTTAATTTCCATTTTGGGGACGCCCGTAACCTTCATAATTTCACATGTGATTTCATACTTTCTAAACATTTTTTGTACCTTTATCTGTGTTTATGAGGGAATTTAATAACGGGTTTTTTTTTAATTTTAAATTTCCGGTGGGAACAGGCAAAAAATTGAAATACTCCGTATTTGGAAAAAAAGGAATTTAAATTTTTAAAAAGTTAATTCGAGAGGCAAAGGGCAAAATGCCACACTTTTTGTTGGCATGGGGTTCCGGGGGGAACTCTACGGCGGTAAAGGCCCCTACGGAATAAAACCTTACGGCGTTTAAAAGGGGACTCTACGGGGCGTAAAGACTCTTACGGCGAAAGGGGACCTCTCCCGGGTAAGGGGTGACTCAAACGGCTTTTAAGTTCTACGGCGGGGTTAAGAACTCAAACCCATCAAATGTACAATGAACCCTAGAAATTTCATATTAAACACCGTTTTTGCCCGTTGGTTTTGGTATTGCCAAAACAGGGCCAATTGGGCCTGTGGCCGCCATGGTTATGTAGTTGGTACAAATGTACATTACAATTGTAAAATCCTTTTACTCTATAATACTTTTTACTGGATCAACTATGTGTATTCAAATGTATAATGTTAGTTTGTAATTTTTTACAGAAATATTTTTATCTTTAGAAACTGTATCGGACAACCAACAACTCAAAAAGTAACCAAATTTCCTTTTTTTTTTGGATCAAACTGTTTCTATTAAACCCCTTTCCCAAATGTAGCACTAACCCCTATAATCACTGTAAAACGGAAAAGTTTTCTATGCCACTTATTGCCAATCTTTCCCAGTCCCCACGTGTATAAGAGTAATTAAATATCACCCCCCGGGGAAAGTGGAACTGGCCCATGTAAACTTTAATCTGATATTGTATATTGTAATTTTGTAATTTAAAACATGGTGATAAATATTCATCTTGAACAACCGCTTACTGATTATCACGGGGACCTCTGGTGCTGTAATCATTTAACTTAACGGTTCAAGTTGTATTTATCGTCCCACCTGTTAAATGCCCCAGCGATAACCTCCCCCCCCCCCCCCCCCCCCCCACCCCCCCCCCCCCCCCCCCCCCCCCCCACCCCCCGTCCCAGACCCCACCTCCCCCCCAGTAAATACCCCCCATGTTAGTTGAAGCTGTGTCCCACTAAATTTAGCGCAGCTCCCTCTGGAAAATCCTCAACTAACTGTAATATTATGATTTTGGAATTTCCCCCACTGAAAACCTCTCCATTTTATCAAAACCCTTTTTACCTGATGTAAAAATGCAACCAAATGTAACAAAATACGTTGGGAATTGTGGAAGGGGAAAACAGTTTTCAAACAAGTGGGTAACCGGCTCTGTATTATTGTACAAAGTGGAAAACAACATGGAATTTCTTTTACTGCCAATAATGATAAAGTAATTTAAAATTGAAAGAAATTTCCCAAAAAAGTACTGATATCCGGCTTATTTGTGCCCAAAATAATGTACAAGGGCTATTTTGTTTGATAATTATATACGATATAGGAAAATATCAGGCCATTTGTTTTGTTAATTATAGAATATAGGATATATAATTTAGGGTCATTTTTGTGTTCTAATAATAGAATAGAAACTTTTCTGAAATGTCTACGCACCAAATTGGCACCACGCTCACTTGGTACTGGGAACTTTGTAATTTCGTAAAAGTAATAAAATAGAACACAATAGAATGGATGGAACTTCTTTTTTCTCTCTTATATTGGCCGCCAAAAAATTCCGCATTTTAATCCAATAATCCAAGTTAAATCACCAACTTGTAACCACTTACTGTTTATCTCGTTTATACAAACAACTACTGCTCACATAATTTTAGGTAAGATAATTGACATGGGGAAAATGACATACTGATTACAGTTAATTTAGCATCATTACGTCAATTGTTGGATTACATTAGTTATACCCAACGGTAAAGCTGCCAGGTTTTTTTGGGGAGCGGAGTGGTTTCTTTAGTGCACAGATTATTAAAACTAGCAGTACTACTTTAATTCAGCATAGGGACGGAAATTAAAAGATCATCACTTTTTTCATGGTATTAAGCCGCACAGTGTACTGCATAGCAATATTATTTAATGGAAATATATAAATTAATATAAACCATATTTAAATACCCTCACTAACCTAAATTACGCTATGTTTTGGAACTAGAACCTTCTCCTCTGCTTCTAATCTAGACAAACTTGCATACCGTTTAGTTGGTAATGGTGCTCCAAGAAGAAATTTTTCTGGGATTACTTTTAATAGTTATACCCAAAGGAAACTTCTCAGAATTTTACAAACATCAGAAAAGGAAAACAAATACTTCACCGATAGCCAATAGTTCCAGCTATTGGTATTTTAAGGTTCGAATGAGGAATATCGTATCTTGTGTTAAAAAACATTTTCTAATTTCTCTTATTTTCTCATCTCCACTTCGTATCTATCAAAAGTATCGAAGTATCAAAAAACTCTGATTGCTTTTAACAACCTTAACAAGGAACACTTGTGGTGATAAACTGATATTTTTACTCTTTAAATAATGTAGATTTGGTTTGTTTTAAACTCCCGAAAACTTGACGTTTGATTTAAAACTAAAGGTATCAAGGACACGAAAACATATTAGACCACATGGGTTCTTTTTGCGATAGTTCAAAACGCGGACAAACTAGCGCTGGAATGGCGACCAACTAGCGCTATTCCAGCGGGTACTTGTTCGCCCTACCAGCGCTTAGTTTGTCGCTATCCACGCCTATTTAGTTGTCGCCATACCGCGCTAGGTTTGTCGCGCTATCCAGCGCAGTTTGGTAGACTGTTTTCTGCGGATGGGCCAGTAAGTTGAGCTCCCGCCCCAAGCTAGGTAAGCCAAAACGCTTAGCTAAAAAAGATTGTAAATGTAGGTTTATTTTAATAACCGTACCTTTACACAAAAATTATATGCGCAACCGGAGTTGGGGACTTGGATTTGAAAAAAAATTTTTCTTTTAATTTTTTACGGAGTACCACCCGTTAAGCTGACAAGAAATTATTGCAAATATATTGCGCTGGGTCAGTCCAGCGTCAGCTGACGATTAATTAAAATAATATATCAATGTTTTGCACTCACGCTTATAATATCTCACATATCCTTGATATCTGAATAAACCCCTGATCAGTGATCACCCTCGGCACATGGTCACCTGATCATCATTGGTCAAAAGATGTGGAATATTCAATATTTTTGTTAACCTGCTGCATAAAAAGATAATTGTATTTTATAAAAATTATTAATGTTACTGAAAGCCCTCTAAATGTGTTATTCAAGGTGTGGGGTATGATTCCACTAAATTTGATTGTAGAAATAAAACCGCTTTTTTTATATGAGATTTTGAAATAAGGTTATCACCGTCTAGGCCCAGGAGTAACACTATTTATACAAAAATAATAACATTTAAATTTACGAGCTCAGCTATTTTTTAATTGTTGCAAAAAACCGTTTCGAGTGTTTATTCCTGATAGTAATACAAGGGGTTTTGGGTCTGTAAATTGGATAAATATTTGTTTATCTAAAACATCAAATTGTTTTTTTTTTTTTGTCCAACAAATTAAAATAATTTGTTGGACAAAACCATTATCATACAATTGAAATTTAAAATATCTTTAGGTAAAAGTTTGATTTATAATCAACAAAACCATTTTCAAAATAAAAATGCTGCACTGTTTTTCCCGGATTTGGGGGAAGCTCTGAATCTTTAAACCGGGGACCCTTACAAATTTCTGCAACTGTTTGCGTTTTTGGAGAAGCTTCTGAATCTTTACCGGGGAACCCTTACAAATGTTTGCCCACTGTTTGCGATTTGAGAAAAGCTCTGAATTTTTTAACTGAACCCTTCCAAAAATGCTTTTGCCCCAACGGGTTTCCCGATTTGAGAGAAGTCGGGAAATCTTTAACCTGAACCTTCAAAAAGCTCCCACTGTTTGCGATTTGAGGGGAAGCTCGGGGAAATTCTTTTTACCTGACCCTTACAAAATGCTTGCACCATGTTTGCGATTTGAGAAAGCCTCGAATTTTTTAAACCGGGACCTTCCCAAATTGCTGCACTGTTTTGCGTTTTTGAAAAAGCTCTGAACCCTTTACCTGACCCCTTACAAAATGCTGCACTGTTTTGCGATTTTGAAAGAAGCTCTGGGAATTTTTTTACCTGACCCTTACAAATGCTCCCCCACTGTTTGCGATTTGGAGAAGCTCTGGAATCTTTAACCTGACCCTTACCAAATTGCTGCACGGGTTTGCAAATTTGAGAAGCTCTGAATCTTTTACCTGACCCTTACATTCTCAAAATTTTTTGATGCTCCTTTTCCAGAGAAATGGTAATGGAAATTTTCCCCTTGAAATATCAGGTGATATATCAGCTGGTATTTTCTGGAAAATTCATTACATTTCCTTAAATCCTATGATGTTAATTTTACTTTCAATGTTTGGTGTTTGGTTGCTGGGGAATCCTATGCTGGGAAGTTGAAAGTTCTTTGTAAATTATAACCAGCTAGGGTATTTAATATTTTTAACCCCCACAATATTTAAAATAACCACGCATTAAAAAAACGAAAAGTAAATAAATGTGAGGGACTCTTTTGGTTGGCATTTTTAATGTAGTAGATTTGGCAACTACTCACTAAGGGAGACTACAACCATCCCCACGGTATGAGGACCGTGTACATTATTCACTTTAATTAGTATTTGATTACCCACCTAATTAATGATTACTTCGTTATTTGTCAGACCTGTCCACTATTTTCCCCAGGAGAGGGAAGTGTTGTTTTTACACTTTACTGTAGCTGGTAACAGTGGCCCAATTAGTGGCCCTAATTAGCTGGTAAAAAAACTTAATTTAAGGGTGGCCCTAGAAAAATTACCAAAT